>NW_023662261.1:50000-56053 GCF_015228065.2 Penaeus monodon | reverse complement strand
TTTAATTTTATTGTTGAATTTTATTTTATTTACTCCTATTTTTTTCTTTTATTTTATTTATAGATCATTATACTTGTATGTTTATTTTCTATTATTTTTTTATTTATTTTATGTTTGTTATTTCTTTTTTATTTTATTATATTTTTTCGGTTGTAGTTGTTGACGGTTTATCTTTCTGGGTGTAACTCCCTTGATGCTAGTTTCCAGCTTTGTATTCTTTTTCCATTCATGTTTTTTGCTTTTTAAATTTGTTTGTATTCACTGTTTGGCCTTTAGTTTTGTGATAGGTTCCTTCTTTACTCTTCGTTTTTTTATATAATACTTTTAGGGAAATTCTAAGGTAAGCAATTTTGTTTTTTATTTAACAATCCTTACACCACCTTGAATATACATACATTTACTTTACCCCCATCACACCAACAAATCATTATTATTAATCAAAAACCCCTTTATATAACATTACACCATCAATATCTCGTTGTGAACACAATCTTTTTTATACTTATCAAATTGATTCTCTACTCACAGCTGAGAAGTAGCGAGGTTAGAAGTTGGGCTGCACAGTTCGATGCTGAACAACTCTCTTATATATAGTGGGGCAATAAGTGAAACAATCGTTCATATGATGATACAAGCATGAATTTGGCATAATTATTATTTTGTTTTATATTTTGAGAAAAAAGGCTAGCCATCTGAAATTCCAATATGGCGGTCGTTTTCCAAGATGGCCGCCATATGGCCTTTTTAGAAAAAATATTACAGTACGACGTGCAAATAAAGATACTTGATGAGTTCCCTTGCCTGAGTTTGATGTGGGACTACCACTAACCCATTCTGAGGGTCCAATTAGGCAGCCATTTTACAAGATGGCCGCCAAATGACGTCATATACTCATATGCCAAAGTCCAAGAGTCCATGTTTCAAAAAATACTCAACTACTATGGCCAAAAGTCCATTCACTGTTCATCAGATTAGGAATTCTGGCAAGAGCAAGTACAGAGGAGAGTACAGAATAGTCTATCTTTACACACTTGCACCTTCCACCACACTCTGTCTTGCATCCACACTTTGTCAGTTCATGCAGCTCTTGGAAACGGTTCCAGCGTTGTCTATACAACTTCCCAATCATCACCTTTTTTTGACCATCCCCTCTCGGAAGACACTGAGGCTCTGGCTGACGATTGCACACTGTCCCCCAAATTGACCTGCTTGTAGCTGCTCGTTTGGCATGTTGCTTTCAGTACCTTTGTGTTGGTGGAATCATGTCATATCACCTCTGCTTTCGCGCAAAGCCTTGCCTCGTCTACAGAAGATGTTGTACTCGACCGGTCATACATAAGAACCACATATTTTTCCAGAACATGTAGATCAGACTCCTCAATCTCAGATGGCCTGCAGCTAAGTTTTGCAAAGGTGGCAGAGGCACCACTGAAGACATTCCATGTCTGCCATGTTGTCTTTTTCCCATTGAAACCTGACAAGTCACACCCATAAAGGCATGAAGATAGTATCCCGTTGGTCTTTTCTGGTCCTAAGGTGGACACCAGGTCATGAATAGAATCCTCTAGTGTGTCACCTTTTCAAATTGAATCTACATTTGCTCCAGGCCGATTGATTTGATGAGAAGGCATCTGTGATATGGCGACACAATGACGTACGTGTCGTTTGCGTCGATCATAAGATTAAAGCCTTCAAAGTTGCATGCCAGGCATGTAAGAATATACGTGTGTCAGCCTCCTCATGTGTACAGGGAGCCAATTCCTCTAGGCTCATGTTGGTGTAACTGGCACTCGTAAGGGCGTCTTCTTCCTTCGTCACAATGACTACATTTTCCGTAGTCATTTTAGCTACTGCATCAGCAAGAAAATGGAAGAGCTCCGTCTTGTTTGCACTGTCGCGGAGGAAACTCTTCCAGTTTGTAGGCAGTTTACTCTTTTCAGTAACTCTCCTCCTGATAGCTTTTCCTCGTTTCGATCTAGCTTCCGACTTCAGACTTGACTTATGATATACATCAAAGATGATGTCTGTCCTCTTGTGTTTTTTGCTGTACTGTTCTATTTGGGAAGAATGTCCTTCGTGGCATATTCTTCGAAAGTCTTTGATGTATTTGGTACAACTGCATTTACCAGTGATGAGTCATCCACAATGAGGACATCCGAGTCTGGCCTTGACTCAGGTAGTGTCACTTTCGCCCGGAGAACATCCACCAAATCGGCCTTAGTACATGCACGTAGATTACCTTTCTTTCTGAGTGAAGGAGGGTAAGGCTGGTTCTCATGTCTGAAAAATTCTTGTAGATCACATCCTCTCGTTTGGCAGGAGATAAACAGGCGAGAAAACAGTTGACAGTCCTCCTTAAGTGCTTTAGTCTCATATACTTTGGATGACTCTGGCCCAGTTCTGAAGAAGCCAGTATTGTTCTTTTTGATCGTTCATCCAATATCATTAGTCCCGTCCGATCTGTACACCATCCGGATAACACTGAATGCCCCTGCTATCCTTGGCTCGGCTCTCCCGCGCTGGCAAAGCCTGTCAATTCAGGTGCGGCTATCTAATGTCTCTGGGGCTTTATTAGATAGCATTTGGGATACTAAACCCCGAGGTTTAGCTGATATTGAACCCCATGCTGAGTTGCACAGCAGTGTCTGTCACCAGTGTGCCCTGGTAGTGTGCGACATAAACTCTTTTACTTGACTTGCCACCATTAATTTGCTAGGTTTATTTTCGGAGTTTTCCTTCTCTTAGATGAATTGCCTTTTCCCGGCTTTTGAGCTTCATCTACCACGCTAAATGGTTTTTTAGCGCCATCACCCGCCTTACGCACCACCACTATCTGCAATATCACTTCTGCCGCGAGAAGGCTAGGTGGGACTTGACTGCCAGGCTTTGTGGTTCGCAGGCCGTTGGGGTACTTTTTAGATAAAAAGGAGCTCTCCTTTTTACCACCCCGAGCATTAGCATGTCCTTTTAAGGGGCAACAATATATTATTCATCTATTTATTTTACTCATTTATAATATTTACTAACTTTTATTATCTACTACGGTGACTTTATTTACTGAGGACTTTTAGGCAGACAGCAATGGCATTTATGACTGTCCTTGATGCTATGAGGGTATAAATAGTATTTATTTGTGCGGGAAAAACGTACCTAATGCACAAATACTCCAAAGAAGGCAATACGTCAATAATTTTACACCAAAATGTAAAACATTGAGCGTTTTTTAGTTTTACCATTGTTTTTACGTAGCACTTTCCCACCCCAAAATTTTCATGCTTTGTATCACCAACTGAATTTGTTCTAGTCCAAATCACACGTGGCCCCCAACTAATAGGCCTACTTGGGGTTCGCAGGGCAACGTCTTGAGAGATGGCGCGAAAGAAGTCAAGACCGCTTGTTCTCCAACTAGGTCGTTTAGGGTCAAGACGTTCGTTATCCAATTGAAGATTTCGCGACGATAATATCAGAATCTGCAGACGGAACGGCGGCATTGTAGCAATATATATTGTATGAATATATATATTATTTATATATATTTGGTATATAAATATATTTTAATATACATATATATGTATATTTACTCATTATATATATATTCATTCATTATATAATTTGTATGTTTGTCTTCACACACACACGCATATATACATATACATATATATATATATATATATATATATTTATTATATATTATATATATATATAAATATATGCATATGAGCGCGCGCGAACACATATTTATATGATGGTCCATTTTAGGGACTAGCCACAGCCATCTCCAGCCACTTCAACCTTCGGTCGTAGAAATTTTACTACAATTGACGAAGTTTGTGGCACTGTGAGTGAAGCATGCTTTTGGCTTATTGTCTCTTTTTATGTACGGTTCTACCAATGTTTCCCAAAACTCGATAAGAAAGAGCTAAATTAACAGCCGTGGCAGACAAATGTCCCCCTAGAGACATTCGCATTGTACCGGGTGACTTCACTTCTGTCTACGAGATGTCTGTCGGTCCCGATGTCTCAGGAGCTGATAATAACGAGAACCTCCTTTCGGGACTTTGCTAGGTTCCGAGATTGAGATATCTGGCTCCTGGTAACAGTGCTCCATCCCCATCGCTGGACATGGTATAGCGATACTGTGGCCAAGGAGATCGACAGCACTCACTAAAGGATTTTCCAAAGCTGCATGGTGTACCGAATTGCCGAGGTCCATGGTACTGACCATAGACTGGTTTTGGTTATCTTTCAGTCCACTTTAAACTCACTATCTCATTCACTTGGACAGATTAAGGGAGGAATGTGCCCAAAGATTTGCCACAGCTATCTCTGATCGATTCACAGTACCCTAAATCCTGACGAAACCTGTAGCCCTGTTGGATTCCTTTAAGCATGAAACACTAGATGCAGGGCAGGAGTCCACTGGCGAACGCCTGAGGTCAAGGCAGAATTTTATATCCTGGAGAGCCTGGGTTGAACTTACAGCATGGGGCTTGCATACTCTCCTGGATGCCATCTGGCAGTCTGGCTCCATTACCCAACCCTGCTGGAGGGTCATTCCTATCTGGAAATGGAGAAGGGGCTATTGGACTATATCAACTACACTGCTCAGTATACCAGGCAAGATTTCCACCCACTTTCTTCACCTACTAGGCATCAGAGACCGTAGCAATCTGGATTCACTCCTGGCAAGTCCACAATATACAATATCCTAGCTCTTCGAGTCGCAGAACGCCTCAAGAAGGCATTTGACTCGGCGCATCGCGAATCGCTATGGGAGATCCTGAAGCTTAGTGGAATTCCGAAATGGATTATTGGATTCAGCAAGCTATATACTGATACTGAAAGTCTTGTTAAGTATGGAGGTAGCTTGTAAGGCCTCTTCACTCTTAACTCAGGAGTGTCCTGTATCCAACACTTTTTAAACACTTGAATGGACTAGACAATGGGCAGTAGCTACTATATAGAGTCACTATGGAGCAACACTAGGGAGCATCAAGGTCACGGACCTTGAAATTGCTGACGCTGTTGTTACCCCACCTGAGTCTCTGGAATCGCTGGTGACGGCACTTGATTCGTTCAGCAAGATCTTGTCTAAAGCCAAGATCCAGGATTTTGGGGGCCTGTTATGTTTAGTCCAGACCATGATACAATATCAAAACAGATGATCAATAATGTATCTGTACTGTCCCAAACCAGTTGCTCATTAACTGAGCAGCATTCCAAATTCTTTGTTTCACAGTTTAGCAATAGTTTCAAAACATTTATGAAACAGGAGCAACTCTATCGTGTGGTCAATGGTACTGGTGCCAATTTGTATCTGAATTGTTTCAGCGAGAATTTTTTGTGACTGTTGCTGAACAGTTACACACGGCTGTAAGTCAAACCAATCTTAACTTAACCTCCCACAAACTGTTAGTGGAATGAAACACTTGGATCAGTGGAAGTTCAATTCTGTTATCCAAAATCTGAACTTAGAAAAAATGCTACCTGCAAAAGGAACCAAATAACCACAACACTTGGAGAAAACAAAAATCACGAAACTACATTGACTCACATAGCTTAATAATGCCAGACACAACTATTAGCTTATCACGCAGCTGCACCGACTCACATACTTTTGCCGTCAGAAGCCTAGTATTTAAATTTTCAATATTTACAGTAGGCAATGTCAAGAGGCAGATGACTTGGAATTAATGTGCTATCAGGTTATTATACTTGTGACCACATGCTTTTCTATGCTATATTCTTAAATTTTGAGGACACACGTAGAATGGTATATGGTCACAAGCTACACTTTAGAGTAGTTTTAAGTGATGTAAATATTGTGGCAGAATAAGTAGACAGTACATCCATTCAAAATTAATTGCTTTTTGATATTGTCTCTTGTTATTTTCAATATACAAAATACCAAGGCTTTGGACAGCATACAGTTGCATGAGAGGTAACTTTTTTATTATTTTTCTCCCAGCATTTAGTCAGTACAACTTCCTAATATATTATTTTTTTCTATTTTATTAGGCTTTTTCCTCTTTCCTGCTAGTCCAATGTCTTAT
>NW_023662261.1:0-45000 GCF_015228065.2 Penaeus monodon | reverse complement strand
GGGGGAAAAACGGGGGAGGAGACGTGTGGATAAAGACAGCAAAAGGGATAACTAAAGACACCAAAATCATTCAATCGGGTGAGTACCCCAAATTATTATATATATTTTTTTTTATAGATATGAAATATGATTTCCTCTGCTTTACTACATGTTATAGGTGTGTTTCAGGACTTTCATTTGGTGTATAATACTTATTCTAGCTCTATTGTACAGCTGTTAAAACTTTCTGAAAAATTCCAAAAATTTAACCCTTTTTTTCCCCACAAGTAATGATTTTGGCACTTAGTACCCTTTTGCCCGCGGGGGGCCTTATATATATAGCCAACAACATATGTATGCGCACATATGTTTATGAGTAAAACATTAGTTGTTCACCCACTTATATATATATATATTATACACCTGTACATGCACATGTATGTACACATACATATAAACATACACATATACACACACATATACATTTATATAAAAAACATCTCCAGGACTCTGCAATACAGTGTGTTTTTGGGCATTGTAGGCTCTACCGTATATACACCAGGATCAGAATACTGGAAATCATTCAGACAACAAAACAAGAAGAAAAAAAAAAAAAAAAAAAACATTATGCCTTACACTTGTTAACAGTCGTTTCTGGACTGCAACTTTGTTTGCAGTATTTTTACTAAAAAAATATCTGAAGGTCCACGTCGGCCATGACCTGATGCAACACGCCCACTCTTTAAACCCTCCTCATGTACCAGTCGATCAATCATCAAATAGAGTTACTATGCACCCTGAATGTCAACTATTAAGACAGGATCCTCTGCTATCGATCAACGTCATTAAAGGGGAGATAGGGATCTTCGGGCATTTTGTCAGAATCCCAACTTTCCATATTGTCATCCCATCCACAGTGAAGTCATCAGGGAACAGACATTCTGGTAATCTGGAAAGAACTCTGCATCATATCATGTTATCGGATCTGCAACAAAAAGGATAGGGCAGAAAATCGGAACGGAAAATCTTTCACGAGCACGGGCAAAGAGCATGCATGAACTCAGATTCCTCTGGAGCTCAAATATAAGCAGAAACTTTGTGATCATTAATCAGACCCATCAAGAAGAGGGGAGCAAATCCATATAAACATGAAATCTTAATACAAAACCCGTGATGCTCTGTAGCTAACCTTAAAATGTATACTTATCTTTCTATAGTGTACAATGTACTTATTTGTTAATCTTTACTGCTCTTTTTCCCCTTTGCCTTTGTTTAATTTACTACTCAACAGAAAATGGTCCTCTCTCCCCTTATTCACATTGCAAAGTGTGTTCTAACCCTCCGAAAATCCATTTTATGGGAAAATCCATGTTTTACTTTGTTTCTCTAATCTCAACACTCATTTCTAAGGCCTGGCCATGGTGTCTCCACCCCTTTTCCCCAGCTTGTTTGCGTATCCTGTGCTTTTTCCTCAATTTTTGGGAACCATCTTTTTTAACCATTTTTTTTTAGTATTCTGTAATTGTCTCAACTCTTTTAACAGGGGTTTTACGTTCCAGGGGTTTTTTTTCTCATCCCCTGAGGACCCTTTTTGTCCTCAGCCCTTTTTTTTTTCCTCACACACGAGACCCGTTATTTTCCTCACCACCTAGGACCCACTATCTTCCTCACCACATGGGCCCGCTTTTTTCCGCACCATATAGAACCTTTTTTTTTTCTCCCCTATAGAACCCTTTTTCTCACCATCGGGGACCCATTGTTTTTCACCCCACATGAGACCCCTTTTTTCTTCAGTACAGGGAAAAACCTTTTTTTTCCTAGCACATGAAACCCCTTACTTTTTTTCCCACCTAATGACCCATTTTTCCCTTGTATTCAAAACCTTTATATGTGTTCTATTGGTTGTTTTCTTAATGATTACCTTCATCGTTCCCTCATTAAAATCCCATCTTTTCCTTCACTGCCCTAAGGAACCATAACTTTCTTTTTTTCTTCAAAATCTTTCCACATTTTCACTCCCCCCTGCATGGTTTCTGCGGGGGGGGTCAATAGTTTAGAAAATGATGAGCAAGTGCTCGTCAGTTTTACTAACCATTCTCCTTATTATATTAAACCAGGGAAAGTCAAATTTTTCATGGCCCCCTATTCCCCCGCGGTTCGGGGGGCTAAGAATTTAGATTCTTTCTCAAAAATTTTTGGGCTTGTTGCTTCTTTGGCTTCGAGGGAACATGAATGAAATGGCAGTTATCTCAACTAAATTTTTTCATTATTTGTTTTCTGAAATTTTTGGTTTTAGGAATGAGCACCCCCAAAGCTGCTTTTACTTGATTTTGATACGTAGGGGCCTTTGACTCAACCCAATACTTGTTTTATTTTTATTGTCGGGGTTTAAAGCTAGTTGTTCAATGACATTGAATGTGGTTATCTACAGGTTGGTGACGTATAGTCGTCCCCTTGAGAATTTCTATATTTTATCCCTTTAAAAGTCCCAATTTCCCATGACAGCATTTTTGATTGCTTAGTGACTTCGCACATTCAAGAATGATATTAACGTTTCTTTACTTTCATAGTGATTTTAATGTTCACCCACTGAACTGGCGAATGCAGTGTATCCAACGACCAACATGGTATTTTTGCCTTTTTTCTCAATTAGTTGGGGGAGAGCGTTATCACAGGGGGGTATCCTTTGGTCTTTTAAAAGATGTGAAGGTAATTAAAGTAAGTCCCGTACCAATTGGTTTTTTGCCGACCCCCCCTATCCTAACTTGAAAAACCCCCCTGGGCTTTTCCCTGCCAAAATTTTCTTTTAAAATATTCAAAAAATTTTATAAGTCTAGAATTAACTGGGGTGGATCTCCCATACATTTGATAGTATTGTTGGCAAGATTTTTATAATGCGTCTGGTCTGTTAATACCCCTGATCTTAACATTGTAGGACATCATGGCGAGGCTAGTACACAGAAATACACTTAAATCTGGTTCAATGTTAAAACGGGGTTTAATGAATGATGTCACCAGGCTTAAAGGGACAAATATGTTGTTTTACTATAATCTCAGGTCCGCTAATTGCACTCATCCTTATTGGGAAAATATAATAAATTTTAATGCTGTGCTCATTTGAAAAGTTCTCTCAGAATGTCACAGCCTCATGATGGTAGTTCATCACTTTTTTAGTGTCGAGTCCTCCATTCTTTCTTTAATGAAGCCTGATGGTAGTATTGGGAAAGCTACTTGTTAGCAGAATGCTTTAAACCAAAGCGAGTTAAGAAGATATTGAACTTCTTTCCTGTCAAAAGTTCCCATAATTTAATTCATTTGCTTTCAGGTCTTCTGAGACTAAGCATGTGTTAACAGAATTAGACAAATATGGGGGAGTAAAACCCTAATGGCTAGGTTTCTTCTGTTTTTAAAAGGATTAATGGTCAATTAACCCCCAAATTACTTTAACCTCGCATTCTTTAATTCAAAAAGGGGTTATTTTCATTATGCTGGTGCTATTTCCCAAGGGCCTACTACAATTTTGACCTATTATTATAGGCCCATTTTAAATTTCACCAATTTTATCCATGGCCTTTAACGTTGTTGGTTAAATCCTTTCCTGGCATCGTTTCCTAAAAACACTTTAGAAAGAGACTCAAACGATAATGATGCATTGTTGATACGTAGTGTATATATTAGCCTGCTTTCAATAAGGGTCATGATCAAAGCTTGCCTCTCTAGATTTTGAAACTGTAAATCACAAATGTCTGGCTTGTGATTGCAGTCTGTTGATGGTGGCATTAAAATAAAATTCTCCGGCAACCAGGCAAATTGTAATTGACAGTTTAACTGTAAACCTGATGATAAGTTAACCATGCTGTTCTCAGTGAGGGTATGAAATTAAATCCTACGAAGTCCAAGGAAATAATTGGGAGTCGGCCTAGAACCATTTGCCTCACATCCAAATCTGCTGATTAATGGCTTCTTAATCAAATTTAGTGGATAATCCGAAGCTCTTGGGTGAAACCCTTGATTAAAAGTTTACACTGAAGTTGTAAATTAGGAATATGGCCTACGCAGATTTATCATTCAAGTTAGGCATCATCAGTTACGAGTGCAAGAAGATTTATGAACATGCCAACATTATTCGTAGATGCTTTTATTATTATTATTATTCCAACTCATTTTAAGTATTGTTTTCCTTTTTTGGTTATTTGCACGAGAGTTACACTTAAGACTGCTTGACCGTTCTTTTAATTCCATTAAATTTCTCCTGTCTGGACTTGAATTTAGACCTTGGGAATCGTAGGGATAATGGGGTTCTTTCAGTCTTAAACCAGATTGTAACCTATAATTGACATCCCTTCCCTAAGTTTTTTTACCTTATTTTTTGTTTCAACCCACAAAGTTACTAGAACTTCCATGACCCTCAGTTCAATGACATTTGATGCAAGTCGATTGTCTACATCTTAGTTTTCCTAGATGCCTTTTACTATTATTTGTAGTCTTTGGAATAGATTGCCTTCAGAGATTGTAACTTTTCAGGCTCTTGATAATTTAAAAGATTAGCCCTTTTGCTACGTAAATAGTGATGATTTTCTATCTTCTCTTTCTTTCATTGCTGTGTTTTGACCTGCACTGACACTTTGGTGGTATAATTCTTTTTTTTTTTCTGTGTGGCCTTTTCCTTGCTTTCCAATCAGTGAAGGAAAAGTGAAGTACTTATTATTGTAGCCTTGAAACATGCTTTTTCAGTAAAAAAACTGATGACCATTAAACTTTAGTTGAGTGGGGTGGTCTGTAAATAATAACAAACACCTCTTGTATGTCCTTCTTCCAATATCCGAGCACTCGCACAGTGTTATTTGATGAATTCATTAGTGTCGATTTTTGATGCAAGATTTTTCTTGAAAAAGCTACACCTTCTCTTGATCTAATGCCTCCTTCTTTCCACATTATCTCAAATTCTCTGATTTTAATATCTTCATTTTTATGTGTTCATCGAAATATCTCTGTGAGAAGTATTACCTTTTATTATTACCGTTTACTACGTCCTCAAAGTTAGTTACTTTTCGTATAACTTTTAAATCCAATTAATAATTTGTAATAAAACCGTATTGCTTCTTCCCAACCATTCCTTTCTTTGATTTAGCTCCGATTTAAAGTTATTTTTTGTTTATTCATTTAGTTTTTCTTATTTTTACTTTTCTCCTAAACACATCCTTGTGTACACACGGGGCCATGTCAATAATGACACTAACAAGAATCCTCCTTTATTATATATTGCATCAATTTCTTACCTTCCCATGTAGAAATAGTTTTCCGGATTTTCTCTATCAATAAACCCTCATTAAATCTTTATGTTATTTTTCACCTTAAAAATAATCACATATAAACTTGATCATATTTTTGGCACTAAATGCGAGGGTTTCTCAGGACCTTCGGCGATACTTACCTCACTCCGAGCGGCGGGCTTAGGTCCTTCACGTTGGCTCGCATACCTCGTGGGAAAGAGGGTATCGGCGTTTACAAACGGCGTGACACATAAAGGAGCACCAAGCAAAAATTGATCATTGTTTCCTGTGACTTTGACTTGTGTGTGCTTCCTTCCGCCATGTGAACTTGCCTGTTCCACTGTCCTCCTCCCTACTGTATTGTATATATCCTGTTTTGTTTTTTGTATCATAATGCCCTTAGCAATAAAACCTTGTGTGTATTTCCTCTGGTGTGTTTCCGTTGACCTGATCGCTCTGATTCCTGACAGATCCATACATAACTATAATGTTTCTGCCCCACAATAATCGCCCGTCAAACAACGCATCCTTCCGTAGATTTACCACATTTTCACGCCTTCCCCATCTCTTTCTCGAAACGGTGACGTAACAGCAATGATCTCCCTGTGCATTTGACTGTGAGCCTATTTCACACGCTTAGTAAGTAAGTTTGGAAAGAAACTAGGAAGGAAGAATGGGGAATGGGGAAGGAAAAGGGGGTGGAAAAAATAAATTTTAGAAGAAAAGGAGCCAGGGCTTAACCCGCATGCAAGGTAAAGCTTGGGAAATAGTTGTAGTGGGTTTCTTTGGTAAGGAGGAAAAGGGTGGGGGTGGCCTAGCGCCACCCTTGAATCTTTTGCGTTCGGTACAGGTGTCCTAGGGCGCACGGGTTTCCCCCTCCGCTCCTCAGCTAACCTATGCTGTTTGATGCAGGTTGAAGCTCTGAGGGGGTTGCTAACAGGCTGGCCATTCCCGCCTGTGTCAACAGAAGGTTCTCCTTCGTTGGCAGCAGGGCTTAAAGAGAGGCGCGGCCCTGGAGGCCAGGTCACGTTGTATTCGCCAAATGCCGTGACACTTCTTTCCTCGGTTTCCCATAAATCCTTACGACAAAGGATTTATGGTTCTGCCACAGTACTAGCAACAAATGTCACTACCGGAAACCGAAACCAGTGGAATAGTGGAGTAGGGATATGATGTTGGGTCCACCCTATGGAAAAGGAGAATGAGTTAGTGAGGGTGAGGTTATGGCACTCTCGTAATGTCAAATGACGAGGTGAAGATATTTGAAAGCGGAGATTGTGAGGGCTGTGACAAAGGAGATTAAACTTTAATGAGAAGTTGAAAAATCACAACAAACCAAAAGAACAAAAACAAAAAAAAAAAAGAAAATAAAAAAGACTAAAAAACACAACAAAAACTGAACAAAAACGGATAGGGGAAGGGAAGGTTTAAAAAATAAGGAGTAGGGGGTGGTTTTAAACCTAAAAACTGCATCACAACTTTTCCCCACTTTTTGCCGGGCACGGAGTGTGTCGGTCTGTTTACCCTACTTGATGTTCAGGGGAAAGCAGAAAGCTTCCCAGGGTTAAGATGTAATAATTTCGCTCCCAGTTTATCATATGTCCACTGAGTGCTATATTCTAAACAAGCTGGAGTTTGCGTTTGTTAGTGTATGCTGTTTTTTTGACTCAATGGTGTGTATAGAGGGGAGTTTGATCATACTTTTATAGATGCGCTTTGTGCGGGGGGGCCGCCTTTTTTAACAAAAAGCGAAGTTTTTTTGCTAGGGCCTTTGATAAAAAGTAGATATCAAAGGTTAAACCAGGGGTAAAAGGGTCTAATTTGGAGAGGTGCTTGTAGTATATCGAAAGTGTTGTCGTAAAGAAAATTTCGTGGTCTTACAAAAGAATTTTGTTTTTGTCCGGGGTTTGCCTTTATAAAGAGACAATGTAGAATTCGTCATTATCGCTGAACGAAACCTGAAAAACACATTGTGTTGAGCTAAGTGTTCAGTCATCACATAGAGATAGTGATGGTCTGTGTTGTGGGTCCCTTTGTCGTTTGTGTAGATGTATAGATTGTGGGCTGAGTATGCACCCCTCGTATCCAGGTGCATTAAAAAAGGGCCCAAAACATTGTTTAAGAATTTCAATTTTTAAATTTTCGGGCTTAAAAAAACTGCAGAATAACTTTTTATCAAGTGGGGAAGTTGAATTTTTGTGCACAGCTTGTACTTGAGGGCACATGCCAACCGTGTCAAAGGGTGTCAACATCTTTCGTGACATAAAATCTTCATCGTCGGGGTCGTTGTTGTTTATATAAGTTTGATGATGTTGAGTGCTTTTTGTTTTTGACGATGCAAGCAAAATTTGAATTTTTTGTGTAAAAGGCTATATCTTTGAGATACCACCTTAGTTGATTTTATGATTTTTTTAAATTTTTGCCGAATGTCTCAAGAGTAATTGGGGGGTAACTCTTTGGTCGTCAGGTCTTTTGGTGGCTTTGGAATGAGGACCCTAAGCATCTTTTAAAAGGGGAAAGGGGAAATCGTCGCATCTATCTGTGAGGAGCCTGGAGGCTTACGAGGATACCTCTTATTTTTTCTTTTACTTCCTCACATGAGATAGGGCTGAGTTTGCAGGTGTCGTCCAGCCTATCCAGTCGGATAATTGGTTCTGGGTTAGTTTCTACCCTGTTCTCTTGACTCCAGGTATCACTTTCTTGAATTCTGTGAGTGAACAGGGGATGAGGAGGGTGATGGTAGAAAACTTTGGTCTAGTGTTCTTCAAAATTTGGATAACTTCCACGCGGGAATCGTGAAGATTTACGTTATTAATGAAATTCCCGTGGATTGCGAACTCGTAAACAGGTCAGATGTTTTGTCCTTTCAGATGGCTGAAATGATATGCGAGTTTTATACTGAGATCCGGGGATGGTGCTCAGCATAGTTGAGGTGATGGAGACGAAGATGTAATTCCATTGCCCATATATTGTTTGGGAATAATGCCAAAATCTATAGCCATTCGTGATGGATTTAGAATTCAGTAGGAGCACATCAGGAGGTGCTTGTTCTAGAAAGTCGTAAAAAATATTTTTGATTGAAAATATGACCTTACATTTGCTTGAACGATCGTTAGCATGCCACGGCTTGGGAAGCCGTTTCTTTGTAGCATGATAGGGACGATGTTTGCAAATTTCTTAGTGTTGTATTTAGCAGCAATGGGAGCTACGTGTAAAATGGCTTGTATTTTCGGGTTTGTTTTAGCTGTAAAGGTTGAATTGGGGAGGTGGGGGCAGAGTTGTCCTGGAGGTCCTGCAGGTCGTCTGGGTGTGCTAGTCAGGGCAGGCATTGTGGCGACTGTTGTTACATATGAAGGAACAGTGTTTTTGGTTTCCCTAATCTGAGTTGGGACAGGATCTGCTAACTGCAACGTGCGACCCCTCGCAGTTGCAGCATTTTATGCTCTCCTTGCATTTGGCGAAGAATTTGTGTGTGTGTGTTTATTGTGTTCGTATCTGTAGCAGTTTAGGCATTGTTCGATGTGAATAAAGCACACTGGATCGACATTATAAGTTGGGACCGATATATTAAGCATCATGATCCCACTATAATGGTCTCTAATTTGAATGATACTAGAATACCACTATATTATCTGGCAGGTCCAGAGGAAAACTCAGTATCTGTTTCTCAGCTTTATTGAGGGAACAGACACGTAGATTAAAGGGATCTTGACGCGGAGACGTGGCGGAGGCGGCGTCAGCTCCTACGGGTTGGAGGGAAGGTGTTCGCGGTTCAGGAACGGACTCGGACTGACTCCTTTGGGTATTTCTGGGTCACTTCCAGCCTAGGGCGTGGGGGCACAGCTGTTGCCCTCGGCTACCCCCTCCAGGCATTTCTCGTTATCGCCGAAGGTGAGGTCATGACCCAGGAGGTCAGCAGCTGCCTAGCCGAACTCCTTGATTAATGGATGTCACCCCGGCTCAGGCAGATTTCACTATTTATAGATGTCACACTGCTCTGCCACCTACCCTCGCCTCGCCCTCGAGGTGCTGATAGACTGCTCCACCTCAAGGCTGTCCTACTCGCACGCCCGGAGAAATGCTTGACGGACCAACGTAGGCGTCATCCTCCACGGCGCGCGTCCTCATCTACCTCCCGTCCTGTGCGGCGTCCTCCTTCCTGTCCCTCTTCCGGTGTCCCGTCCACGGCGCCGTATACGCGAAGTCCTCGTCGTAGCGCCATATTCTGTAGACGGTCCCCGACATGATGATTCCTGAGTCTCTAGCTATCCACGGTTCCTCGCCATCGACCGCGGGCCTGGGGTGTGGGTATCGATGACCAGGCTAATAGCAACCAGACCATGCACACAAGGGCCAAGATAGGTGGAGAGAAAGATATGACAGGTGTGGGGGGGGGGGTACTACAGCACTACGAGCCGTTAAACAATAAGCCGATGTTTTTTTTGTTTTTTTTTTTATTATTATTATTATTATGTCTTCTTTCCCTTTTTTTTTTTTTTGATAGACCGGAATTATCAAGGCGATCCGCAAAGATCTACTTGAACCTCGAGCATTCCGATAAAAGGATAGAGTAAGAAGTGCAAACTACATATACAAGTACTCAGTGCCTATGGACATTGCTGTTGTACAAGGATAGGTCCGTGATATGGGGGACACGAGGAAGCACGCTCGATGGCCTTACTGCCGATGCGATCCTCCTCCTGTGCATCCGATACGCTTCGCATAGCACCGCCAAACCTAATAAGAGGAGCAACATGCCTAACAAGGTAACATAAACAGGATAGATGAAGTTTATGTGAAAGTCTGACATCAACCCGACGTCCGCGTCCTGAACCTTACTAATGTGCCATAGATGCAGCTCCGGGATTGTGACGTTGATTGTCGGCAAGGTTAGGAGCGCCGGCCTAATCGCTCTAGGATCTGCAGCGACATCCGTGACGAAGGACTTGATTGCCGGAACCTTTAATGACAGAGAACACAAACCACAGTGATGAGGTAGGACAAAGGTTCCCTGCAATAACCTATCTGGCTGAAGCTCCTCGCAAGCAATTGTGGTGGCCGTTGATTGATAGAAATAGATCAGTGTCGCCTGCGAAAGACTGAGCATGAAAGGCGAGAGTTGATCTCTCACCTCCTCGAAGGAACAGAGTGAGTGATCAGGCCACCTGAAACAAAGAGACACGAGCACAAGATGGAGTCTGAAGAGATGAAGGTAAAGGTGAAGAAAAGCACACGAAAGTGTCCTTGGTAGGCTTCAAACAGGGGTCTAAGAAGTCAGAGGAAGGGAAAGATAGAGCATGACCTCCTAGCTCTCTAAGAATAAATGCGTGAGGCACGTGAACCATGTAATATGGAACTGTTTGTTTTGTGTGGGAAGGGGTGTACGCGGTACGCCCTAAAGATAGTAGAAGGACGCACTGGATAATAACAGACAGCCCAGAGTAGTGAGGAAAGACCTGAGGCTAGCGTAAAACCGAGTGCGTTGTCTTAAAGGAAAAGAGTCTTGACAGAAAATAAGATACCCTCTTAAGTACCCGCGCCATGTCAACAGGCGAAATCACGTCATGCGACACCTCACCGTGCGCCGCACGAATGAGGCTGTTTGCCAAACTATTCAATCGCTGTGTAATTTTGTTGACTGTGCTCTGATATGAAAAAACAGTTAAGTTAATGAGGTAAGATGAGAAACTTTGTTTACTGTGCCTACAATCTGACCGACCTTACCTCGCACAGCCTTAAAATCAGTAGCTATTCCTGAACATTGTGCGCGAGCGTGTTGACAGCATGAGCAGATGAGTCGAAACTGTGAACTACAGACATAAGCTTTCCTTATACTTCCTGAATTCGGATGTAAGAGTGTCGTCATCCACAACTCCGAAAAGTACGTGTGCAAAATTGCCAACAAAATTGAATAATCCTCGCCGGGCCCTACCTGTAGAGTGAGAGGCCCTACGAAAGATTCAACTCTGCAATCGTCGATGATAAGATACGACTGAATAGGCGAATGTCATGTGCATCAAGAGAAGGATCTATGGTAAGGTTGTCACGAGAGAAATTAACTGGTCCCTGTGGTATAGCATGAGCTTGGACGCGTTGCGGAGTGGCAATGGCGAGAAACCGGCCTCCACATGGCTTGTTATAGGGAAAACCTTCCAAGGTCCTCAACCACAGCCCCAGGTGCGTCCTTCACGTTATGCGGCAGGCGATGCGAGTCTCCTCCCATGAGGAGTGCCACAAAGAATATGGACGACAGCATCCTGGAAGGGAGAGCCAGATATCACTCACCACTCACACGACCAGCATAAAGAATATATCACACAAACCAGTTACAAGAGAAAAGGAATAGGATGATAATGGTCCGTCCTAGAATGAGCGGTGCAGGTAATAGCATGCAATCGCAGTTAATTATAGAGATAGAAACAAAACTCTACGGGAGTAACACATATACCTGACGAACTCGCTAACTCTCGAGGACTAGTGCAAGTAAATGAGAAAAGGATGGTGTATCAAAGCAAGGATGACCAAAGAGAGGACAATCATGATTCCTGACACTCATAATACTGATCAGCCAGCTTCAGGACGTCAAAATGGAACCACTGCACAGAGCCATCAGCGACAGACTTGCACTCTGCCTTGTTGTTCTTTACTGCCACAACTCTGTAGGGACCCACAAATAACGGACTAAGCTTAGGCCGAATAGTAGTGTGAGCATGATTTTTCTTAAATACCAAGGAACCGACCCCGATAGATTTCGCACGAGCGATCTTATGCTGGTACTCAATTATTCTGTCACGAGACCTGGTCAGGAACGCCTTTGCTTGCTGAAACGCTCGCTGCTGCCGAGAAACCAAATACTCAGCATAATTGTCCCATAGAGGGGACGCGGCCTCATCTCCAGGAGTTCGTAAGGCAGCCGCTTGTCCTGTCCCGTGAGAAGAAAGTGCGGACTATCCCCCAGGGAAGAGTGATAGGTAGAATTGATGGCCGACTGGACGGTGGGGAGAAGAACGTCCCAATCGTCCTTGCTGTCGTCCACCAGTTGACACATGGTTAGAATGGATCTATTTAAACGTTCCGTAATGCCATTAGCCTGTGGACGGAACGGCAAAACGTTCACCTGCGTCACATGTAGCTGCTGCGTGAGAGTGGCTAACACCTGATTTACAAACTCGTACCGTTTATCCGAGCTTAAATATTGTGGACAGCCGTGACGGCAACAAATTACGTCATGAAATGCTTTCGTGACGTGCACTGCAGCCTTTGACGGAACCGCCACCAACTCGCAGTAGCGAGAAAAATTGTCCACAAACACTAAAATGTGTTTGTTGCCAGACCGTGATGTGGTGAAACCCGATAAAGCGTCACATGACACTTTCTGCCAGGGAAAATCCGGAATATCGAACTTAAGTGCAGGCGCGGGATCGCTTGTGTGACCTTTGTACAAGGGGCACGTCTTGCAAGACCTGACGTAATTAGCTACCCTCGTTACTAACCGCGGAAAATAAAATCGGTTTACGGTCAACTGCACTGCCTTATGAACACCACAGTTGCGCTGCCTCACGGTATTCATGAGCATACTTCAACAAAACAGCGGCACTAAAATTTCCGGCACCACCAGGACTTCTCGGACGATCCGTCTGCGACCCATAATTCGCTTCGGCTGGGATCTCCGAAATAACAGTCCCGTGTCGTCAAGAAAAAATTCCTTAACTGGCAACCCCTTAACCTTGGGAACTGCCGTGCCCTTGGCTAAGGCTCAATGATCTGGCCGTAATTTTGTTGGCACGCTGGGCAGCATATACCTCGTCTTTATTCAGCGGTTCCAAGGGAGGTACCTGTGAAGCACTATTCACAACAGCTGACGAAGGCAAGCTAAATGAAGGGGGGAAATCAGCAGCGTCGTCCTGCTTCAAAGATTGCGAGTTTTCGATTGGCGCACGTGACAGCGTGTCAGCGGCGACATTTGCGCAGCCCTGAATATACACAAAAGTCACATCGAAATCGCCCAGGATATCCTGGTAACGTGCCCTACGACCATACGGATCACTACCATTAAGCGACGTGAGCGGCATGTGGTCTGTGTGAACCATGACCTTGTACCCCAGTATAATATCTCTGAAGTACCTAAGAGCCATACATCGCCAACATCTCCCTATCGGTGACCGATAATTTTCTCTGCACTATGAGAACCTCTAGCAAACCCATAGGACGCAGATTCCCTTCGTGCTCCTGCATTAAAACAGTTCCTAGCCCAACATTCGACGTGTCTGATGGGAGAATAAAGGGGAGATCAAACCTCGGAAATGCAAGAACGGGAGCGTGCGATAGACAATGTTGTAATGTTGAAAATGCGTTGACCTGCTCCTCCCCCCAGCGCCAGGGGACATCTTTCTTGAGGAGGTGTGTCAACGGTGCAGCGATCCTCCCAAAATCCTTAATGAACGGTCTATAAAAACCTGCTAACCCCAGGAACGACTTTACCTGTGTTGCATCAGAGGGAATGGGGAACATACTGACAGCTTTTACCTTGGCTTCGTTAGGGGCAATACATGCAGCACTAACAGAATGACCGAGGAAATCTAAACGCGACTGGAAGAATTTACACTTAGCCGGATTAATTGTTAAACCCGCATCCGAAAGTCGCTGAAAAACACTGCGCAACCGCGCTTCATGGTCCCTGATCGAAGGTGAACAAACCAAAATGTCGTCTAAATAGACTAGCACCTGATCATTAATTAAACCCTGCAGGACGAGAGCCATAAGACGACTAATCGTCAGAGGTGAGTTCCTGAGACCCATAGGTGACACCAGGAACTCAAAGTGACTCACATGCGTCGAGAATGCAGTGTATGGGCGGCTGTCCTCTGCCAGGGGGACCTGAAGGAAACCTTTCGCCAGGTCAATGGAGGAGAAGACCTTACTCTTTCCACCAATGTCTTGCAAGAGCTGACAAAGGTTAGGAATAGGAAAAGGTGACGGAACGGTCACCTTGTTCAGGCGCCGAAAATCGCAAACAGGACGAAAACCATGCTGACGCTTCGGCACCAGCAGCATCGGCGCTGACCACGGGCTAGTCGAAGGTTGAATCAGCCCTTGCTGCAGCATACCGCGCACTTCCTCCTCTAGAATCTGACGCCTGCTGTGCGGAATCTTGTATGCCGGAATATACACAGTCTTAGATCCAGGCTCTAGAGTAATAGAGTGTTCTACCATGTGCGTTCTGCCTAACGGACGGTCCGTGGTCGGTAAAATGTCGGGGTATTGATTTAACAACTTGCCTAGTATCTCCTTACCCCTCGCTAAATGCGAATGGCCCTGCATAGCTTTTGCTAATGCTGCAGAGAATGGGTTAGCTGAATCGTGGGACGTGGAAGAAACAGCGCCAGAGAAAGCTGACGCAGGCAGTTCAAACTCAGCTATCAGGAGATCCGTGACCTCACATCTATTAATCTGACACCACTATTAATAGACAAAGGGGCAGGTGTTAAGTTCATCACATGGACTTGCGCACTCCCCTCCCGCAAGGTATACAGAAGGGAAGAACACATGTCCCCTTTACTCGACAATTCTCAGGGAGGACCAAGCATGTGCCATATTTACCAACCGAAGCCGTTACATTAACCAGAACGTCATGGAAAGGCGGAATTACTACAGACTCCCGCGCCACTAAATGCGCCAAACCATCATTGTCAACCCACATTCGATGCTTTGATGAGCGGGATGATGTGTGAGATGTGGCCGCGTGATGTGTGCGTGAGGTATCTGTAGCATGCTGAGGGGAAACAATTCCATGATGAATAGAGTGAGACCTAGAAGGACTTGTAGAAGTCATGGAACGTGAGGGAGATAAAATCGGTTGTGGAGGAGAGATAGTGGGAGGAGGTAATTGTGGGGAAGAGACAGGGGAGGTAGGGGGAGGGGTCAAGGGAGGAGGAGTAGGAGAGGAGAGTGATGTGTCCGTGCATGTGGTCGTGTATGATGAATGACACAACCGAGACGTGTCCGCTGTTTTGTGGTAGATGCGGAACCAAGCATGCAAGGGTGAAAAGGGTCTGGGTGTTTCCAGATGGAACTCGGCTCAATTAGCTTATAAACATCACCTTGAATTTCCACCTCATTCTGCTGCGGTCGCAGAAAACATACCAGAACGATATAGAAAATCATGGCCAAGAAGCAAATGGCCGGGGAAACTATGGTAACCCTTCACTACGACGAACTGATGAGGAAAAATGATATTTCCAAACCTCAATCTTACATACGTAGTTCCAGCTACACCTAGCTTAGATCCAGTCACACTTCTAACACAAACCTTGGCTGGCGATACCTCTGACGAGAGCTGAAACTCCTCTAACACCCGTTCACTCACGAGACTGACGCAACTTCCTGTATCAATGAAGGAGTATGCGACTTTCCCATTAAGTTTAGCAGGTAAGAGAGGGGGGCCCGTTCCTGTGTTCGGTATACCAGCACTAACGACACGAGACCGAGAAGACGACATAACTACACCGGAGACCAATGCACTTCTTCTCCCGGTTTCGAACCCTGCCATGTCTTCCTCTAAAAATGAACCACCCGCTTACTATAAGCACCGTCCCTGTTCATTCTCGCGATGAATTTAAGGGTGATCGCCACCTGGTCCGGAAACCACGTGCACTCATTAAACGCGTGACCCTGCCTGTTGCAGTACGGACAGAACTGCTTAGCAGAGCACTTAGACGGACGATGCATCCTTAAACATCTACGACACTGCCCAGGTTTCGGCGCCCAGTTAGCCACATGTGGTCGTGGGTTTTTGCAAGCAGTCACCAAGGGAGAAGGCGCGACAAAGTACTGCACTCCAGAGGGAGGCTCCGGATACGCACGCGAGGGTGGGGGAGGGGGGATTGCTCTGCGCAGCGGTACGCGGGCGCGGGCGAGGCACGTCCATTTCCTGCCTTCGTCCGCACTGGCGGTTCAATTCGCGGTTCATTCCGCCCCGAACTGTTATATTTGGCATTATTACCCTTGTTTTTCCCTGTTCTAACCACATTTGCAACCACCTGCACATTTCCACCCTTGTCTGACATCTCATTCGCGAGGACTTCAGGAAGCTTATCGAATGAAGCACTGTCGGCTTTATCCCAAACTCGTTTGCGCACAGCTGGAGAGATAGAAGGCACTAACCACGCTTTAGCAAAATGTTCAAGAACTGACGCGTGCGATGTGCTCTGAGTAACACACTGCTTCAGACACACCGACGCGTCTGATCCCGGGATAGACTGTGTCCACTGCATAAGCTTTACGCAAAATTTATTTAGATAAGAGGAAAGATCATCTTTAGAAAAGGAAGTGGGTTTTGATTCTAATAATTCTACGAGTCGTAGATGGTGATTCTCTGTCTGCCTCGAAAATGTTGAAGTGAAAATACTCTTCAACATTCCATACGACTTTTGATCTTCCGGCAAATGATTAAAAGAATCGAGCGCCTCAGCCACTCTCGGGATTTCGTGGTTGAGTCGCATTCTGGCCGCCACGAGGCACGATGTAGCAAAATGCTCGGACTCCGTCTGACCCCTGAATGGATTACTGTGTCTTCCACATCCGCAAAAATTGGTCAACAGAGACGTTTGAACCCGAGAATTTTGAAGCAACATTGTACATCGTGGGAACCATGCCGGGATTCATGTTTGCTGCAGCCGTAACAAGGGTGAGGTCAGAGGAGGGGGATGGAGTTGGAGAGAGAATGGTTTCTGTTTGTGTTGCGAGAGAAGGAGGGAAGACTAATTCAGAAGTAGATGGTGTAGGAGAAGATGAGCGAGAAGAAGTAAGAGAAGAGTCAGAGTCCTTAGGGGAGAAACCTAGCGAAGTCTGCAGAGCTCTTACGACAATCGACTTTTTTGCACGAGTATTTTCCGAAGGAGGAGAGCTCATCAGAGAATGTAGAAAAAGAGAAATGAATTTAACAGCACTTCAAAAAAATTACTCAGTTTTAAAATATTGTGACTGTTATCAGATGAAAAGGAAAAATACTCTCAGAAATTCCCGTATGCGTGCAAAACACGACCTTCCCTATTCCCTACGGACCTAAGCACTTGTACATTTAAGAAAATGATTGGCTCGTAGCACACAAATGGGGGACACGGAAAAAGGAAAATTACCCTTGTGTACTTACGTAGTCCTGTAGGCTGCTGACGACGATTTCGATTGGAGGCAGGAACGTGAGTTCTACCACCCTGAACACCAGCTATAATGGTCTCTAATTTAAATGATACTAGAATACCACTATATTATCTGGCAGGTCCAGAGGAAAACTCAGTATCTGTTTCTCAGCTTTATTGAGGGAACAGACACGTAGATTAAAAGGGATCTTGACGCGGTAGACGTGGCGGAGGCGGCGTCAGCTCCTACGGGTTGGAGGGAAGGGGTTCGCGGTTCAAGGAATGGACTCGGACTGCCTCCTTCGGGCATGGGGGCACAGCTGTTGCCCTCGGCTACCCCCTCCAGGCGTTTCTCGTTATCGCCGAAGGTGAGGTCATGACCCAGGAGGTCAGCAGCTGCCTAGCCGAACTCCTTGATTAATGGATGTCACCCCGGCTCAGGCAGATTTCACTATTTATAGATGTCACACCACATAAAAGAAGTTTCTGGGCTTCCTCTGGGGCAGAGACACGAATCTTGACGATTCGTGATTCGGGAGGCTTGTAAACGTCGAGAACAGTGACATCATTCTTGTCAGAAACTTTTTGGTTAATTGATTCACACAATCGTGGGAAGATAGTCCTGTCGATCTTTTTAGCCATGACTGTACATTTTGCCTTCGTTCCGGAGAGGAACAGGAGTAAAACCATGATCTTTCAATTTCCTTGACCTTCGGACGAGAGGAATGGGGTCAGTTGTTGGGTTTGGCTACCATCACTTTGAAGGCATTGCAGATTTTAAAGAATGGATGACTTCTGGAGAGCCACCTTACAAGAATAGGTGCGCAAATTGCCAACAAAATTGAATAATCCTCGCCGGGCCCTACCTGTAGGAGTGAGAGGCCCTACGAAAGAATTCAACTCTGCAATCGTCGATGATAAGATACGATTGAATAGGCGAATGTCATGTGCATCAAGAGAAGGATCTATGGTAAGGTTGTCACGAAGAGAAATTAACTGAAATGAGCTTGGACGCGTTGCGGAGTGGCAATAGCGAGAACCGGACCTCCACATGGCTTGTTATAGGGAAAACCTTCCCAAGGTCCTCAACCACAGCCCCAGGTGTCCTTCACGTTAGCGGCAGGCGATGCGAGTCTCCTCCCATGAGGAGTGCCACAAAGAATATGGACACAGCATCCTGGAAGGGAGAGCCAGATATCACTCACCACTCACACGGACCAGCATAAAGAATATATCACACAAACCAGTTACAAGAGAAAATGAATAGGATGATAATGGTCGTCCTAGAATGAGCGGTGCAGGTAATAGCATGCAATCGCAGCTAAGTATAGAGATAGAAACAAAACCCTACGGAGTAACACATATACCTGACGAACTCACTAACTCTCGAGGACTAGTGCAAGTAAATGAGAAAAGAATGATGTATCAAAGCAAGGATGACTAATGAGAGGACAATCATGATTCCTGACACTCATAATACTGATCAGCCAGCTTCAGGACGTCAAAATGGAACCACTGCACAGAGCCATCAGCGACAGACTTGCACTCTGCCTTGTTGTTCTTTACTGCCACAACTCTGTAGGGACCCCACAAATAACGGACTAAGCTTAGGCCGAATAGTAGTATGAGCATGATTTTTCTAAAATACCAAGGAACCGACCCCGATAGATTTCGCACGAGCGATCTTATGCTGGTACTCAATTATTCTGTCACGAGACCTGGTCAGGAACGCCTTTGCTTGCTGAAACGCTCGCTGCTGCCGAGGAAACAAATACTCAGCATAATTGTCCGCATAGAGGGGACGCGGCCTCATCTCCAGGAGTTCGTAAGGCAGCCGCTTGTCCTGTCCCGTGAGAAGAAAGGCGGACTATCGCCCAGGGAAGAGTGATAGGTAGAATTGATGGCCGACTGGACGGTGGGGAGAAGAACGTCCCAATCGTCCTTGCTGTCGTCCACCAGTTGACGCAAAATGGTTAGAATGGATCTATTTAAACGTTCGTAATGCCATTAGCCTGTGGACGGAACGGCAAAACGTTTCACCTGCGTCACATGTAGCTGCTGCGTGAGAGTGGCTAACACCTGATTTCAAACTCGGTACCGTTATCCGAGCTTAAATATTGTGGACAGCCGTGACGGACAACAAATTACGTCATGAAATGCTTTCGTGACGTGCACGCAGCCTTTGACGGAACCGCCACCAACTCGCAGTAGCGAGAAAAATTGTCCACAAACACTAGAATGTGTTTGTTGCCAGACCGTGATGTGGTGAAACCAGACAAAGTGTCACATGACACTTTCTGCCAGGGAAAATCCGGAATATCGAACTTAAGTGCAGGCGCGGGATCGCTTGTGTGACCCTTGTACAAGGGGCACGTCTTGCAAGACCTGACGTGATTAGCTACCCTCGTTACTAACCGCGGAAAATAAAACCGGTTACGGGTCAACTGCACTGCCTTATGAACACCACAATGTGCTGCCTCACGGTATTCATGAGCATACTTCAACACACGCGCCACTAAAATTTCCGGCACCACCAGGAATTCTCGGACGATCCGTCTGCGACCCATAATTCTCTCGGCTGGGATCTCCGCAATAACAGGTCCCGTGCCGTCAAGAAAAAATTTCCTTTAACTGCACCCCTTAACCTTGGAACTGCCGTGCCCGTTGGCGCTAAGGCTCACATGATCTGGCCGTAATTTTTGTGGCGCGCTGGGCAGCCATATACCTCGTCTTTATTCAGCGGTTCCAAGGATGTACCTGTGAAGCACTATCACAACAGCTGACGAAGGCAAGCTAAATGAAGGGGTGAAATCAGCAAGCTCGTCCTGCTTCAAAGATGCGAGTTTTCGATTGGCCCGCACGTGACAGCGTGTCAGCGCGACATTTGCGCGACCCTGATAGACACAAAAGTCACATCGAAATCGCGCCAGATATCCTTGTCACGTGCCCTAGCGACCATACGATCACTACCTTAAGCCTACGTGAGCGGCATGTGGTTCTGTGTGAACCTGACCGTTTGTACCCTCATTTATATCTCTGAAGTACTAAGAGCCAGACATCGCCACATCTCCCTATCGGTGACCGAGTAATTTTCTCTGCACTAAGTGAAGAACCCTACTAGCAAACCCATAGGACGAGATTCCTTCGGGCTCCTGCATTAAAACGCTTCCTAGCCCAACTTCGACGCGTCTATGGGGAGAATAAAAGGGGAAAATCAACCTCGAAATGCAGAGAACTGGAGCGTGCGTAGACAATGTTGTAATGTTGAAAATGCGTGACCTGCTTCCTCCCCCCATCGCCAGGGGATCATCTTTCTTGAGGGGTGTGTCAACGGTGCAGCGATCCTCCAAAATCCTTAATGAACGGTCTATAAAAACCTGCTACACCAGGAACGACTTTACCTGTGTTGCATCAGAGGGAATGGGAAGCATACTGACGCTTTTACTTGGCTTCGTTAGGGCAATACAATTGCATGCACTAACAAATGACCGAGGAAATCTAAAACGCGACTGGAAGAATTTACAACAACTTACCGGTATTAATTGTTAAAACCCGCATCCGAAAGTCGCTGAAAAACACTGCGCACCGCGCTTTCATGTCCTGATCGAAGGTGACAAACCAAATGTCGTCTAAATAGACTAGCACCTGATCATTAATTAACCCCTGCAGGACGAGAGCATAAGACGACTAATCGTCAGAGTGAGTTCCTGAACCAGGAGTGACACCAGGAACTCAAAGTGACTCACATGCTTCCGAGCATGCTAGTGTATGGGGCGGCTGTCCTCTGCCAGGGGGACCTGAAAGGAAACCTTTTGTCCAGGTCAATGAGGAGAAGACCTTACTGCTTTCCACCCATGTCCTTGGCAAGAGCTGACAAAGGTTAGGAATAGTAAAAAGGTGACGGAACGGGTCACCTTTTCAGGCGCCGAAAATCGCAAACAGGACGAAAACCATGCTGACGCTTCGGCACCGCAGCATCGCGCTGACGCACAGGGCTTAGTCGAGAGGTTGAATCAGCCCCTTGCTGCATTCATACCGCGCAGCTTCCTCTCTAGAATTGACGCCGCTGTGGCGGAATCTTGAGGCCGAATAGTCCCAGTCCTTAGATCCAGGCCTATAGTAATAGAGTGTTCAACCATGTGCAACTCATTCTGCCTAAACGGACGGATCCGTGGTCGGTAAAATGTTCGGGTATTGATTTAACAACTTGCCTAGTATCTCCGTTTCCCCTCGCTAAATGCGCATGCCCCTGCATAGCTTTTGCTATGCGCATAGAATGAGTTTAGCTGAATCGTGGGGACGTGGAAGAAACAGCGCCAAGAAGATGACGCAGGCAGTTTCCACTCAGCTAATCAGGGTTTTTTTTCCGTTGTGGGGTGGGGGGGGGGGGGGGGGGGGACCCCCCTCACTAGTAATTCCTTAATCTGAACACCATATTAATAGACAAAGGGCAGGTGTTAAGTTCATCACAGACTTGCCTCACTCCCTCCCGCAAGTATACAGATAGGGAAGACACATGTCCCCTTTACTCGACATTCCTCATGGAGGACCAAGCAATGTGCCCTATTTACCAACCAGAAAGCCGTTACATTAACAGAACGGCCATGGAAAGGCGGAGTTACTACAGACTCCCGCGCCACTAAATGCGCCAAACAATCATTGTCACCCACATTCGATCTTTGATGAGCGGTATGATGTGTGAGATGTGGCCGCGGTGATGTGTCGTGGGTATCTGTAGCATGCTGAGGGAAAACAATTCCATGATGAATAAGTGAGACCTAAAGACTTGTAAGTATGGAACTGAGGGAGATAAAATCGGTGTTGAGAGAGATAGTGGGAGGAGGGTATTGTGGGAAGAGAAAGGAGTGGGGGAGGGCGTCAAGGGAGGAGATAGGAGAGAGAGTGATGTGTCCGGCATGTGGTTCGTGTTGATGATGACCAACCGAGACGTGTCGCTGTTTTGTAAGATGCGGAACAGCATGCAAGGGAAAAAGGGTCCTGGGGTGTTTCCAGATGGAACTCGGCTCAATTAGCTTATAAACTCACCTTAGAATTCCACCTCATTCTGCTGCGGTCGCAGACAAACTACCAGAACGATATAGAAATCATGGCCCAGAGCAACAAATGGGCCGCGAACTATGGTAACCCTTCACTACGACAACTGATTGAGGAAAAGATGTATTTCAAACCTCAATCTTTACATACTTAGTTCCAGCTACACCTAGCTTAGATCCAGGCACACTTCTAACACAAACCTCGCTGGCGATACCTCTGACGAGAGCTGAAACTGAATCCTCTACACCCGTTCACAGGGTCACGAGACTGCACGCAACTTTCTCTGTATCAATGAAGGAGTATGCGACTTTCCATTTAAGTTTAGCAGGTAAGAGAGGGGGGCACCGTTCCTGTGTTTCGGTATCCCAAACTAACGACACGAGACCGAGAAGACGACATAACTACACCGGAGACAAATGCAACTCTTCTCCCGTTTCGAACCCTGCCATGTCTTCCTCTAAAAAATGAAACCCACCCGCTTACTATAAGCACCGTCCCTGTTTCATTCTCGCGATGATTTACGTGATCCGCCACCTGTCCGGAACCCACGTCACTCATTAAACGCGTGACCCTGCTGTTGCAGTACGGACAGAACTGCTTAGCGAGCACTTATACCGGAGTCGATGCATCCTTAAACATCTACGACACCTGCCTAGGTTTCGCGCCCAGTTAGCACATGTGGTCGTGGGTTTTTCAAGCAGTCACCAGGGAGAAGGCGCGCACAAAGTACTGCACTCCAGAGTGGAGGCTCCGGGATACGCCTGCGAGGGTTGGGGGATGTGGGGATTGCCTCTGCGCGCGGACGCGGGCGCGGGCGGGGCACGTCCATTCCTGCCTTCGTCCGCACCTGGCGGTTCAATGTCGCGGTTCATTCCGCCCCAACTGGTATATTGGCATTATTACCCTTGTTTTTTTCCCTGTCTAACCACATTTGCACCACCTGCAACATTTCCACCCTTGTCTGACTCTCATTCGCGAGGACTCAGGAAGCTTATCGAATAAGCACTGTCCTGCTTTATCCCAAACTCGTTTGCGCACCAGCTGTAGAGATAGAGGCACTAACCACGCTTTAAGCAAAATGTTCCAAAACTGACGCGTGCGATTTGCTCTGAGTACACTGCCTTTTCAGACACACCGACGCTTCTGATCCCGGGATAGACTGTGTCCCTGCATAGCTTTACGCAAAATTTATTTAGATAAGAGAAGATCAATCTTTAAAAAGGAATGGTTTTGATTCTAAATTCTACGGTCGTAGATGGTGATTCTCTGTCTGCCTCTGAAAAATTGTTTGAAGTGAAAATTACTCTTCAACATTCCATACGACTTTTGATCTTCCGGCAAATGAAAAAGAAGCGAGCGCCTCAGCCACTCTCGGGATTTCGTGTTACGTCGCATTCTGGCCGCGCACAGGCACGATGTAGCAAAATGCTCGGACTCCGTCTGACCCCTGAATGGATTACTGTGTCTCCACATGCCGCCAAATAATTGGTCAACAGAGACGTTTGAAACAGAATTTTGAAGCAACATGTACATCGTGGAACCATGCCGATTCATGTTTGCTGCAAAGGCGTAACAAGGGTGATGTCAGAGGAGGGGATGGAGTTGAGAGAAAGAATGGTTTCTGTTTTGTGTTGCGAGAGAAGGGGGAAGACATTCAGAAGTAGATGTGTAGGAGAGATTGAGCGAGAAGAGTAATAGAAGAGTCAAGTCCCCCTTAGGGGAGAACCTAGCGAAGTCTGCAGAGGCCCCCCCCCCCCTTTTTTTAAAAAACGACCCCCCCCAAAATCGACTTTTTTGCAAGATATTTTCCCGAAGGAGAGAGCTTCATCAGAGATGTAAAAAAGAGCAATGAATTTAACAGCCTTCAAAAAAATTACTCAGTTTTAAAATATTGTGACTGTTATCAGGTTATGAAAGGAGAAATACTCTCAGAAATTCCCGTATGCGTGCAAAACACGCCCTTCCCTCATTTCCCTACGGACCTAAGCACTGGTACATTTAAGAAAATGATTGGCTCGTAGCATCACAAAAATTGGGGAACGTAAAAGGGAAATTACCTTGTGTACTTACTTAGTCCTTTAGGCTGCTGACGACGATTTCAGGTTGGAGGCAGGACGTGAGTTCTACCACCCTGAACACCACTTATTAAAATGTCCTCTATTTAAATGATCTAGAATACCACTATATTATCTGGTCAGGTCCAGAGGAAAACTCGTATCTTTTCTCAGCTTTTTGAGGGCAACAGAACACGTAGATTAGAAAGGGATCTTGAGCTGCGGTAGACGTCGGAGGCGGCGTCGCTCCTTACGTGTTTGGAGGGAAAGTGTTCGCGGTTCAAGATGACTCGCCTGCCCTCCTTCGGGCATGGGGCACAGCTGTGCCCGCGGCTACCCCCTCCATGCGTTTCTCGTTATCGCCGAGTGAGTCATGACCCAGGAGGGTCAGCAGCTGCCTAACCGAACTCCTTGATTAATGGATGTCACCCGCCCAGGCAGATTTTCACTATTTAATAGATGTCACACCCCATAAAGAGTTTCTGGGCTTCCTCTGGGCAGAGACACGAATCTTGGACGATTGCGTGATTCGTGAGGCTTGTAAACGTCGAGAACATGAACATCATTCTTGTCAGAACCTTTTTGTTAATTGATTCACACATTCGGTGGGAAATACGTCCTGTCGATCTTTTACCTGACTGAGCATTTTGCCTTCGTTCCGAGAGGGAGACAGGAGTAAAACCATGAGCTTTCAATTTCCTTTGACCTTCGGACGAGAGGAATGGGGTCAGTTGTTGGGTTTGGCTACCATCACTTTGAAGGCATTGCAGATTTTAAAGAAGTGGATGACTTCTGGAGAGCCACCTTACAAGAGATAGGCTCTCCAGTATATGCTAATATGATGACATGTCCCATAGTGATGCCATAGCTTCGGTGATATGATGTGTCAAGGTGTTCATCTAGCAGGTGCTAATTTAGACAGAAAGGGGTAAGGTAGCTTAAGGCGTCAAAAGGAGGGGCTCCTACCTGCCTATTCGTTTCTATCAGAATTTCACTAGAGTGGCAGTCATGAGATGGCCTGCCATACTAGTCCCTAGCAAAGAATGGCAACTTAAGGCACTGTAAGGCAGGCCCGCGTAGGACCCCCAGACACTCCCTCCCCCGCGGGAGGTAAAGGTCTGCCCACGTCAGAGCACGAGCTCGAAGATGGGATCCAGTACACCAGAAGATGCGCAGTGAGTTATCCTAATGCCGAAGAAAATCGCACAGGAAAGAATAACTACAGGCACGAAGCTAATTGCAAGCATTAGAATCGCGGCAACAACGATAGGTAAGCGCAAAACAGCCAGATATCACGCAAGAGCCAAGGTTGAGCTTGCTTTGGGGAGTCAAATTGCTCTCTCTACCATCCACAGCAAAAACTTGAGACCTAAAGGTCCTGCAAGCCCTTCACACTTATTTGTGGCAATTTGAGGTGACTGATACCTCTGCATTGTACTCGCTTCACTACTGGAATGCGGTCAACATGTATACAATATATAACAATTATGATCTAAGTCATAATTAGACTTATGTTCACTTACAATATTTCTAACCAGTGCTTTACTATTACAACCTCAGAGAGTCTTTATATTACACTGTTTGCCAAGCACGCTTCTATATTATAATACGCAAAGTGTACAATCATATACATGTGCAAATGATATCTACATTTATACATTAATGTGTCAAGACCTGTAATAAGTCTCCAGATCAGTCCTTATGTATGTATTGTCAGGCCTGTGTTAACTCTCGAACTGCCCCACACACCACTGATAGCCCTCTTCTTGAGACTCTTTACTTCATCAACACAAGAGTCAAGGCGCATCTTGAAGAGGATGATGTATGGCCGCACAATCCATATGTTTGTGTGTGTGTGTGTGTGTGTGGTGTGTGTGTGTGTGTGTGTGTGTGTGTGTGTGTGTTTGTTGTGTGTGTGTGTGGTGTGTGTGTGTGTACGTGTGTGTTCATATATATGTATAAGGATATAATAATATTATAATTATATTATATATATATATATAATATATATTATATATATTATATACCCACACACACATTTTATATATATATCATACTATATATTATCATTATATATATATTATATAATATATATATATATATATTATATATATATACATACATATACCACCATATGGAATGTGTGTATAATATATATATATCATAATATATATAACTATATATAGTATATATATATAATATTATAGATATATATATATGGTGTGTGTTGTGTGTGTGTGTGTGGTGTGTGTATGCAATACATAAGCCTTTTCTGTAAGCCATTTTACCAATAGACCAAGTGGCTGTTTGCCATGTAGCTCCAACTCCAATTTAGATCCATCAACTCAGCAAGGGCGTAGATGACGAATTCATCTGATCTCGTCTGACCCGACAGTTCGTGTCCAGTGCCCGACGTGGTAAGGTCGGCCCAGCCTTCGCCCTCAGGGTGGATCGGCTGGACTCGTGACCCGCACTCACCACTTTACCCCCAGACATCGTCTCGTGTGTTCCCATCACTGTGTTATACTCTTATTTATAAGAGTCAATAGGGATGGGGCCACTATCACTACCCCTACTAGCCACTGTACTAGAGAATTCATAGCCTCTTACTGTCAACAATACGTAGCAAGACCGGATGTACACTTCAAACCCCCATCCAAGCAGCTGCCCTTCTCCTTGGCAGACGCGAGATGTCACCTGGCTTTCTCTTTTCGCACAGGGATAAACATCCGCCCTCGAAGGGAAACCGCCGCATAAAAGACACGTCCATAAGGCAAGAAGGAGAGATATGTGTATATATATATATATATATATATATATATTATATATATATAATATATATATATATATATATGTGTTGTGTGGTGTGGGTGTGTGTGTGTGTGTGTGTGTGTGTGGTGTGTGTTGTGTTTGGTGTTGTGGTGTTTGTCTAGTGTGTGTTGGTTTGTGTCTCTCGTCTCACTCACATCTGGTGATGCGGTGCTCCAATCTCGTGTCGCTTACATCTGGTGGCTTGCGGTGGTCGCTCGCTTACATCTGATTGGCACCATGCTCCTCGCCGACACCTGTTGCTGATCTACCGACAAGTTACTCCTGTCAAAGTGCTCCTCGCCTCCCTTAACTCTCAGCTATCGCTACTAACTCCTCTTCTGACCCGCACCATGTCTGTCCTACTACTTCGTGATGACCACTCACACCTGTGCTACCCTCCTGACGAAGTCGCTGAAGATGTATCCTCGCACTCTAACGCCGCCACACTCGCCAATCCGGCTCACCTACCTCGCCAAGTTTCGCGAACCCTTGTCAGCATAGCGATGAAGCCGCAATTTCTACTACTACCACCAACACTTCCTCGTCACTATCAAAAGTAAGTGTACCCATTTGTGCCAGAAAAATATTGCCCTCCCTAAAACCCACCCATACCTTGCATACAAGTTGCCTTCTTTCAATTTAAGTACACACCACTCTACGAACGCACACTACTAATTCTTTACTACATAACTTCTCGCTGTCATCCATTGTTTTTTTCAACACAGCAAACGAATCACACACTGAGATCAAACCTAAGTGACACTTCACACCTCATTCCCCAGCCCTAACCTTCCCGTAATTGATGTATTGTGTTGTATTTTCTGTCTATTATCATTTTTATCCTCAGATCGCAAAATTTAGCATATAACATTTCTCTCAGGACAAATGAGTACCTTCGATTTAATTAATTATTGTTATGTTTGGCTGCTCTCATCATATTATTCATGTTTTGTGTCGAATTAATGAAATTATCTATCTATTTTCTCTTATATGTCATTCCTATTAGTAATCACTTCATTACTTCTTGCGTATTGTTATATTCTGTGTATATACTATATCGTTCTTTATATCACTGTTTCTTCATACTTACCGTGCTAATCTGTCGCTCATTCACACGTAGATTTCGATCACCTGGCTATCCTCTTATCTACCTACCTGCCCACTCTACTCGGAATTCACTCTAAGATTGCGTATTTTACTATGCCCCATCCCTATGACTAATAACTGAACCCAAATCTCTTTTAAAGACGTCCTCTCGAAGTTCGATATCTTGTCGTCAGTAATGCTAGAGTTTATGCTTCTTTAGTTTAAGGTTTGATGAATATGTACTGATGGTTGTTCTCCAGTTGCAAATAATGCAACACACTGGAGACACCATGCTTTATGTAGGCTTACTCGGTTACAATCACCGTAAGTTCATTTTAAGCCCGGCTCATGGCCGTAAACGAAGGAATCCTCCGCCCGCCGCACACTTACGCTCTTAACAGGTGTGAATCCAGATTGCTCCGGTCTCTGGTACCTCAACAGGTGGTCTCTCATACGTCTCAGAAGGATGTGGGCGAGAAACTTGCCTGGTATACTGAGAAGTGTAATGCCTCGGTGACTGCTGAATCCTACCAATCCCCTTACCGCTTCATGAGAGGGATGATCACACCGTTCAACATGTCAGGGGGAATGATACCAGTCTGCCAGATTGGCAGACAACACAGCATGCAAGCCCCTTGCCATATGTATGTATGTATATACATACATACATACATATGTGTGTGTGTGTGTGTGTGTTTGTGTGTGTATGTGTGTAAGTATATGTTTAAGTATATATATACACATTTATATAAATATATATAAATAGATATATGTATATGTATGTATGTATGTATCTATCTCTGTATATTAACAATACACACACACACACACACACACACACACACACACACTATATATATATATATTATATATATATATATATATATATATATATATATATATATATATATTAATGATACATATATTATACATATATATATATCTTTATATATATATATAATATATATATATATATATGTATGTGTGGTGTGTGTGGTGTGTGTTTGTGTGGTGTGTGTGTGTGTGTGTGGTGTGTGTGTGTGTGTGTGTGTGTGTGTGTGTGTGTGTGTGTGGTTATAATACATGAATTCTTATTATATAAAGGTATATATATAATATATATATATTATATATATATATCTATATATATATATATACACACACCCAATATATATACTATATATTATAAATATATATGATATATAAATATATATCATATATATGAATACTATTAATATAAATGTGTGTGGCATAGACACAAACCCACACACACAATAGAAAACACACACACACACACACACATACGGCACCCCACACACATATATATTATATATAATATATATCATACTAAATATATTATATATTATATAATATTACATATATATATATATATTTATATAAAATATATTTTTTAAATATATTTTATATTTATTTTTAATATTTTATATTATATTTTAATTATATATATATTAATATATAAATATATAAAATTCCCTTATATATACATATATATATATATAAATTTATAATAATTTATATTTTATATATGTTGTTTGTGTGTGTTTTTGGGTGTGTTTTTGTGTGGTGTGTGTGTGTGTGTGTGTGTGTGTGGGGTGGCATTTGATATTAAATATATAAATTATATAATTTTATATATTTTATTTTTAAAAATATATAAATATATAATTTTAAATATAATGTTGGGGCATAGCCCAAACCCACACCACACACATAACAAACACCACACACACATAGAAAAAACCCCACACACAAAAAACCCAAACCAAAAAACCACCAAAACACACACACACCACACACCAAAAAAAAATATATATATATATATATATAATATTATATATATATATTAAAAAACACATATATTTATGTGTAATATATTCATACTAAAATACTACAATAAAATTTATATAATATATATTATATAAATATATTATATATTTTAATAATATTTTTGGTGTGTGTTGGTGTGTGTGTGTGGGGTGGTGTGGTGTGGGGGTGGGGTGTGGGGGTGTGTGTTTTGTGTGTGTGTGTTTGTGTGTTTTTTTGTGGTTTTAAAATACACATTCTTCATATATATTATATAATAAATATAAAATTTTATATATATTTATATATATATTTTATACCAATTTTATTTTTCTATATATTATATATATTTAATATATTTTAAAATATTAATATTTTTAATATATTTTATATATAAAATTTTCGCAGATATTTTTATATAAAATTATATAATATTATTATATAAATAAATTTTGTAGTATTTGTACATATACTATGTGGTATTATTTAAACCCACACATATATATCATATATAATTATATATATTTTATATATATATTAATATAATATATAATATATATATATATATATATATATTATATATATATTATTAATAATTTTGTGGGGTGTGTGTGTGGTGTTGTGTGTGTGTTGTGTGTGTGTGTGGGGTGTGTGTGTGTTTGGTGTGTGTTGTGCGTTTTGTGGGTGTGCTGTGTGTTGGTGTGTGTGTGTGTGTGTGTGTGTGTGTGTGGGGGGTTGTGTGTGTGTGTGTGTTGGTGTTGTGTGTTGTGTGCGTATGTGTGTACAATACATTATAAAATTTATATTATAAAATATTTTAATATATATATATATTATATATATATTTTTAATTATATATTTTATTTATTATAAAAAAACGTATATTTATGCTTTTATGAATATAAAATAATATACTGAAATTTATTTTAATCATTATTTTAAAACAAGAAATTAGGCTTGATGCAAATATTTTATGGTGGTCGTTGGTGTTTGTGCCCGTTGGTGTTTATTTGTTTTCGGAGAGAATGTACAGAGCCCATTTCTTATCGTATATACAACCGTTAGCGATTGGAAGATGCAACATTATGTTTTTTGTTAATCAATATAGTGGAAACAGCTTCCTAACGGCAAGGCCCAAAAAAGTAAAAACGAACTGAAATTTAAACTGCCTAATAGCTCGTTTGGAAATGCTAGTGGCGGCTTTTCGCTTGCCTTGTTCACTTTTGGATTTAAAATTTCCCGCACAGTTTGGTGTCGTTGTTCGTCGCGCGAAGTAGTTGTGGCGTGCTTCTGACTTCTCTCCCAATTGGCTTTATTACAGGCATAACAACAATCATGGAAGTGCATCAGTTCCGGGATATTCAACAGGTCTCGTTTTTATATTTCTGTTAACTTTGCAAATCATGATGATTTCGTCCTTGCCGATTCATTTACCCGGTAGGTCTCTAAGCCGTGGCAGTGTCGAGCCCCAGGGACGCCGAACTGGTAAGAAGGGTTTTTCCCTTTTGGGTAAAAGTTCCCGAGAGTGACGCACTGAGATAGAGAAAAATGGACACTGCTATCTTGTAGAGCATAAAAAATAGACTAGAAACAATATAAATAATCTGCAGTGGGCCTCATGTTACCCGGAAAAAGAGGGAATAGGTCTGCTTCACCGCTCCCAAAACGAAGTCCATAACACCCTCAAAATGGCAGTCCATAATTTCTCGTTTTCTATTGCTCCTTTCTTTCCCTTTTCTATATATCCATTTTCTATAAGGATCGGGGTTTTCCTTTGACCATAGGTCCTTGCGTTTTCTGTTGACAACCATGGAAATCATTTCCATTTGTTTTTTTTCCACATTATTTTCTCTTTTTTCTAACAACATTTCCCTTTAGTTTTTTTTTATCTATTACATATCTTTGGTTGCTCTCTCAAATGTAGTTGGGGGTTTTATGTAGTTTTTTTCCCTTTTCATTTTTTATTATCAGATTCTTAATTATTTAACAATACTACTGCTTGTTTACCGTAATTGCCTCATAAAATCGGTATGGATCCATTTCATCCAGCCTTCTTTTATATAGAAAATAACATATGCAAACGATAGAGCAAATAAATCTAAGAAAATTATCTTCTATGCAATTCCGTCGCAACTCAAAATAACGAAGTTGTTAGACACGGAAGTGTGAGAGCACGAAATGAAAAAATATCTCATATTTTTTAAAATCGCCATCCGATATCCTTTCCTATTTTTTGTAAACAAAACAATGATGCCGCTTTATTTTGTAAAATTTATCGCAATATTTCTAGTTTCGTTCGTAGAAAATGTCCATATCAACTTACATGAAGGACATTTTATTTCTCCCCAAAAGGATATGATATTACTGAGTATTACTTAGATAATATCGAATATTTACAGAAACCAAAACAAAACTTACTCTGCGCAAATCGATGTCTGCCTCACATTACGGGCAAGGGGGGGCCTAAAAATTGCGCGGAAAATTTGAAATTTTCCAGTATGTTGGCGTACCAAGTGCGCGCAAAAACATTTTTAAAAAGAAAAAAGTCAAAACGCATGCGCGTGAAATGTCAAAAAAGCCAAAAAGTAAATTTCTAAAAAAATGTTTAACAAATCACAATAGCACCACTGCGTGATAAAGGGAAAAGGTAAAAGTGGTTTAATAAAAAACCCAAAGTAATAAATCTTTAACCCAAAAAGGGGGGCGCAAAGGGGCGCCCGGGTGTAATCCCCACTATTATAAAATTTCGGGGTTATTTGGGGGAAAAATGAAAAAATCGGTTTCATTTCTTAGGGGAACCCGGGGGTTTTGCCCCCGGCCCTTTAGTTCCCACATTGGGAAATTTTTTTTTGGCCCAAATATCGTGAAGATCGACACGTTTTGGTATGGTGGGGCCCATGGGAAAAAAAACGCTGGAAAAAGGGCGCAAAAATTTTCGTTTTTTTCGACCACGATTTTCACCGGCACGTTCCTGCCCGGGGACCATTTGGAAAAAAAAATTTTTTTTTTTTAAAATAGTTTTTGTTTGTTAATCCTTGGCTTTTAGAAGCATTGGGATCAGGAAAAAGTCATTAAATGCCAAATTGGGATGGGCAAAAAAAAGTGCGTAGATTGGAGGATTTTTTTTTTCAGAATTAAAACCCCAAAATGGTTTCAGAAACAAAAAAATTTTTATAGAGGTGCCGGTGTAAAACGTTGAGAAACGAGAAAAACTTTCTCGGGGGCCCGGAAATACAAAAGAGGGAGGGAAATTTGTCCCAAATGTGGGGTTTTTTGGGGGGATTTTAGGTGATTTTTAAAAAAAAATTCGTGGGCCGTTGGGAGGCAGTGTAGAAGTGCAGACCCGCTCTACCCCTAATAAAACAATTTTATTTTACCAGGAAGTGTCATATTATTTAGGGGGGGGCGCCTACCGTAATTTAAAAAAAATGGGGAGAGCACCCGGGAATTAATCATTCAGAAAAATTTTTTAGACCCCCACTTTTCCCCATATCCAACCCCACGAATTTTCGAAAAGGGGTTTTGGGGGATTTTAAAAAATACATTAAGCTTCCCCTTTTCGAACAGATTTTTACCCAAAATTTTCCTTTTCTACCTATTTATAAGTCATCTGAAAACCCCCCTCCATTTTATTTTACCGAGGCGGGCCCCAAAGGGGGGGAGAGCGAGAGAGGGTCCCCCCTGCCCTCCCCCCAAAACCAAGGAGGGATAGCTCTTCTGAGAGTGAATAATCAAAGGGAAAGTAGGGAAAAAAATTTTATCGCCGGTAATTATAAATAAATTTTAAAAGGATTTTTCCAGAAGTCAATATTTTGGAAAACCCATATAATTTTTAAACCGTTTTTTCAAAATATGGATTTCTGGGAAAGTTTTACATTGAAAAAATGGGCAAATTGGTTTTGGGAAATTAAACGGATTAAAACCTTCCCCAAACAGCCCCAAAAAGCTACCAATGAAAACTTCAATGACGTCAGATTTTTCTTTACCAAACATAAAATTTGATTTTTCGGAAACCCTGGGCCCCCGCCCGGGAAAAAAAGTTCAGTGTGTGTCCGGCCGGGGTGGAAATAAAATGTTTTTTGTGAAACAACATTTTATTGAAAACCGGCTAAGTTTTTTCAAATCGCAAAATACTTTCCCCCCGGAAATACTCCTCATCGAGGTTTTTTCGTATTATGGGAAGGGCCCCTAATAACGAGGCCCGGCGATAAAAAGGTTTGTACAATTAAAATTTGATTTTAAAGAGAACCGGGTTAAAAACCCATATATTTGCACGAAGTAATTTTCAAGTAATAAAAAAAAATTCATCAAAGCAAACCCTACTTCTAAAGGACCATAATACAGGCTGTATTAAAATAAAATTTTCTGATTAGGGCCCTTGCAAAAGACCGGGGGTTGAAAGATCGGGGGAGCCGGCTCAGCGCGCGGCGAAAAACCCGGGCCCAAAGGGTTTCGTAGTTTCCTGGGGGCGGGCAATTTTTTAACTGCGCGGCAAAGAAACACCGCCCGGGATCCAAATATTTTTTGGGGGGGGTCGGACAAAGGCAATTTTAAAATTTCCCTCTTACTTTTTTGGGCAAATATAAGTATTGAACTTTTTCCTTGTTGACGATAAACATCACTAGGGGTTTTTAAGCTATGTTACAAAATTGTTCAAAACTTGGGTTTTTTGAGAATAAAAATCCGCGGAGACTGCGTGTTTCCGCACGGGGGGGGTTCCCCGACCAAATAACTGTCAATAGCGCATTTTATTTATATTATTAAAAAATTTTTTTTTTGTTTGTATTTTTTGGGTTTTTTGGGTATCAGTACATAAAAAACCCTTCTATTCGTGGGGAAAATTTTAAAAACCCTTGTGTATAAAAATTTATACCGTCTCAGGGGAAAATTTTTGAAAACCCCAAAAATTTTAAAAAAAAGCTGCTTTTTCCAATCATTGATCTAGGACATTTGGGAAATTTCGTCCAAACAGCAAAAAATTTTCCCGGGTTTTTAAAACCCCCGAAAAAGAAACCGTAATTGTTTTAATGAAAAATGGCTCTTTTCCACCGAAAAGTTTTTTGCTAACCCCCCATTTAAAAGTTATTTTAGTGTAATTTTTTTCTGTTTTCCCGGGGTGTAAATAAAGAAATTTCCCCCAAAATACATGCGAACCCGGGTCTTACACATTTTATCACTTTTGCCGCGATGAATAAAAGTTTTCCCCCATCATCAAAAAGGGCAAAAGGCCCGGGGGAAACCCAGCCCCTGTTACCTTAGCATCACACTCAGTATTCGTAATTTTTACTAGGCACTTTTTTTTTCTGGAGTCCCTGCCATAATATCCGACACAATTTGGTGTATAACACACACACACCACGCACACTCGATATAAGGACAACCCATTTGAGGGGTTTTACCCCCGGGAAAAATCGTCCAGAACACAGGAGAATCCTGATGACGTCCTGCTTTGGTGTTACTAGGCTTACAACTGTCCAGTAGTTTTTCGAAAGTTGGCGCGTCGGTCCGTAGAGTTTGAAAGATGGCGGCGATGTCCGTAGAGTTTCATTGTCCGATTTTAAGCGTTTTTTTTTGGCTTGTTTTACACATTTCTGTTCTGTTTTCATCTTATTTCAGCCTGTTTTACCCCACAATTTCCCTGATCTACTTCATTCCCTCCCCTGCTATCGGGACTTATCAAATCACATCAAGATTGTCGGCTGGAGAATGCAACTGAAAATATCATCAGATTCGTTGTCATCTCACGAAAACAAATCTGATGATATAAATATTGTCAGGGAAGACCCGGTTGTCATTTTCGGAAAATTAACCAAATAAATCTGCAGTGGCCTCATGTTACCCGGAAAATGAGGGAAATAGGTTCTGCATGTCACCGCTCAGAGACTAAGTCCACAACACCCTCAAAATGGCAGTCCATAATTTCTCGTTTTCTATTGCTCCATTTCTTTCATTTTCTATAAATCCATTTTCTATAAGGATCGCGTTTTCCTTTGACCATAATTCTTGCGTTTTCTGTTGACAACCATGGAAATCATTTCCGATTTTTTTTTATTTCCATCATTATTTTCTCTTATTTCCCAACACATTTCCTTTAGTTTTTTTTTGCTATTACATATCTTTGGTTGCTCTCTCAAATGTAGTTGCGGTTTTATGTAGTTTTTCCTTATCATTTCTATTATCAGATTCTTAATTATTTAACAATACTTCTGCTTGTTTACCGTAATTGCCTCATATATCGGAACAATAGACTCGCGGTCGCTTGCTCACTCGCTCTCACTTAAGCCGGTGACATGGCCCGCAACAAGGGGTTTGAACTTTTGTCGTCAGTGTTTACATGGGTATGTTCTTTTATATTTAAGTAATTTGTAATTGTATTGTGAATATTTTAAATTTGCTCATACCATTACCATTTTACTGATAAATGTTATTTATGGTAGGTACGGGCGATTTTGGCAGCAATACGGCGGGCCCGGCCGACCTCTTGCTCGATCTGTGGGCCCGGTCGCAAAAACTTAATCACCCAAAAATTTAATTTTCCCAAGTGCCGTGAAAACTGCCCCGCTTTGATAATGAATACTATTTATTGGCCCGCCCTGAAGAAAATAAGATTCCATCAGTTCCTCCTCTCCGCTGTTCGTCTTACCCCCCACACTGACGGTATGTGGCAATTATTTTTAACGAAATGTGTGTCTCTTGGCACGAAGGGGTAAGAAATAGGGGTCCTTAAAGGTGTATTTATTACCACAGGGGGTCCAGGGGGCAGAGACCCCTGGCTAGGGAATATATAGATCGTAGTGTATAAATTCCACAGGGTTAAGGTTAGGTTGGTTTATTGGTTACCATAGGGGATGTGAATTATGTGAAACCCTGTAGATTTTTTTTTTTTTTTTTGCCGAGCGACGGGTTTTATCCCCGTAGTTTTTTTCTCGAAATTTGGCGCGTCGGTCCGTAGAGTTTCAATTGCCGATTTTTACAGTTTTTTGTGCTTGTTTACTTCGTTCGTCGGACAATGTTTGGCTCGGGTTTTCGAAAAATCGACTTTTTAACGTTTCATAAATCACTTTCTTCGATTTCTGCAGCTTCCTATGGGCACCCAGTGCTATCCATTATCCCCCCCCCCCTTCAACCCCCGATTCCCCACGCATCCCCCAAGATCGTTGGGTAGAGGAAAGATATAAAAAAATCCAATTTTGGAACTTAGTCTCTGAGAGGGTGCGTCGCTCTCGGTAACATTTACCTCTTTGATTAAAAAAAGGAAGGCAATTCTTTGCGGTATGGACGCACTCGCCAGCAATCTTGGGGGACACTTGGTGAACCAGGTTTTTTTTGGGGGGGAGTATAGAGTGGCGTCAGTTTCCTTTGAGTGTCAGTAAATGACCAAAGGAAATTATGAATGCAAAGAAATTTGACTTTTCGGAAATGCGAGCCAAACTTCATATTTACGAAGATCATAGAATGCGACTTTTCGGAGCCAATTTTCATATTTATGATGAAAAAGAATACGAGTGTTCGATTATGCCCGCCATAAAAATTAAGAAAGAGCAAGAAGCGCACACGGTTAACGACAAAAGAATTTACTCCACAATCCAAATTGCCTGACTGGGCGTGCCCTTCGGGCACTGCCCGAGGGGAGGGTTGATGGGGGGCTCCGCCCCCCAACACCCCCCGGCAAACATTCTCTTCACCTAGATATGCATGGCAAGATAGAGCTTGAAACAGGTCTGTTTTTTCACTTGTCTTACCAGTATATTCATTTACTTAGCCAAGGACCCCCCTCTTTTATCTCTTCTGCAGTGTAAAACAAAAGAAAACAAAAAACGAATATATGACAACGTACCTTACTGCGGAGGGTACAAATAGCAGCAGAAGGAGGAACCGATGCAGTCTTTGATTGGAATCCGGGATGTTCTTAATATCTAGTCTACAAATCGCACTACACTTTTCACATTTTTTGTTAATAAAAGTAAATGATTCTGTAAAAAAAAAAAAAAAAAAGATAAGGTTTTCTGTTTTTCCTTGAAATTTAGTGGAAATCTAATACACCACCATAGCACAGATGACACACACAGGTCATTGTCACTGACAAGAATGAGGCAGGTCACAGATGTATTCCAGATATGTGCAAGTGTTAACTGCATACTCGAAATAGCTTAAGCATTGACTGCTGGTTTCAGTAGTTAAGCAATCAAAAATCTTGTTAGGTTTGAGAAAATAAACATGGAAACAATATTTTAACGTAAAAACGGCGAAAAGCGAATATATATGAACAGTAAATAGAAGGCCGTGTATATTTTCATCATATTTGGAATATTTTCTAAAATTTAAATGAGAAATTTAAAAATCTCTGATAAACTGCTGCCACCTGATTGGTCGTGACACTGTGATGACGTAGGTGCGCAGTACGACAGAAGACGGTGTGCGAGTTGCGCGGAAACTTATTCTTTCGCACCAAGCGAGTGGATTTGGACTGTGAGCGGCGCTGTCCGTGACTTTTTTCCTTAATTTTGGCGTTCCTTGTTCTGCAAATTAGTTCCGTCCGACACTGAAACTTTTTTTCTAAAAAGAATATCATCTTCAATTTTTGCCCAGCTTAGTGGCCAAAAACCGAAGATTAACCAAAAGGAAAATTTTTCCTGCATGTCAACTAAACACAGTAAAAAGTATTGGACTGGTTTCCTTGACGAAAAATGCCCCCTTTTCATCTAGGGCAAAAGGGTGCAAAATAAAAAATAGGGAGAATAGGAAGACAAGAGTGGGGATCCCCCCCTTCTTTTTTCTAAGCCCCTTTCCATGTTTTTTTTGCGAGAATAAAACAAAGTGAGGGCGGAACCATCCCCAAAGTAGCCCCTTGTATTGCACGCGCCGTGAGAACGAAGTTTTGTCATTTCAGCGTCCGTTTTTCTCGAATTCAGCGAATGCGTTCTTTTCCTTTTATTGTTTTTTTTCATTCGTACAAAAAACGAAATGGCTGCGCCTTTTGGGCACCGGGGGATTTGACAGGCCAGCAGCACCTTTGGGGGAGAAAAACCCCGTAGTAATGTTTTTTTTTTAAAAGTCCCGTCGTTTTCGGGTTTTTTTAAACCCCTTTTGGGGATATACTGGACAATACATTTTTTCTTAAAAGGGCCTAAATTTTAAACCCTGATAAAAAGTGATTGAACCAAGCAATTGTGACCATGCCGGGAAGCGAAGAAACGCGGTTTTTTCGCGATTTAAAGGGAACGGTTTTAGCTGGGAACCCAGGGGGCTACTTTGGCTGGGGTAAAACCACAGGGGGTCCCCGGGGGGTTAGAGGCCCCGGCTAGGGAATAATAGATTTGTAGTGTATAAACCCACGGGATTAAGGTAAGGTTTTTTTATTGTTGGGACGCTTGTCGTTTAAACCACAAAATTTGGATTTATAAACCCCATTATTTTACCGAACGATGGGTTTGGTTCCCGTATTTTTTTTTTTTTTTTTTCTTTTAAGTTTTGTTTTTATTTACCCCCTGGCAAAACTGCACGGGGCGTGGGAGCTGGGGTACATTTGATGATGGTTAAAAATAAGGGAAAATTACTTTTCAATTTTTAGGCTATAAATTTTTATGTAAGTATTATATCAATTAAAGAAAGGAAAAATTTAAAAAGAGTCTTTATCTATCTCGCCACGCCGGCGTACAGCTTGGCTGGAAAGGTTGTACATTTATATGTGTCTTTGGGGATGTACATTCTAAATTGGGATAATAATATAATAATCTTCTAAGCACGAGGATAGAAAATGTTAATAGTTCTCCATACCTTGCTGGGTGGTCTGAAAGGGCGAATACAGGGGCACTCAAAATTATTGCAAGCGTTCCTTATATTCTTCATTACCGTTTACACTTATTTTCTTCGACTTACAAACGTCTACTGAAAATCAATCATACCCAAAGACATTCTTGCGGTAAAATATCACATGTTTGTTTTTGTTTTATAAAAACCCATAGGTGAAGAATTTTGCCTAAACCGGTCAAAATGCTTTATCTACGTTTTCGGGCGTGAAATTTTAATTAATCAGTCAAGTCCCCCTTTAAAGGAAGCTTTAATATTTAAAAAATCCGGGAAAAAGGTACCCGAAAAAATCTATATCCACCTTTGTTGTCACTGCTGACTTTGCCAGGCGATCGCATGTCTCCCGGGATTCCAACTGCGGGGGAATCCCACAAAACGATATCAGGCCTCGTCTTTTGCCGTACAGTTTATCCTGATGTCTTTTGGCGATAAATGCACCTTTTGTCTAGAGTTTCAGAGCCGGAAACAGTCTGGGAATCAAAATATTACCCCCGGCCTTGTTTCAATAAAAAATTCGGTGCCATGATTTTCCCTGCCAACCATTTTGCATGTGTGCCAGTCAAAACCCTCCTCAATCCTGGTGCTTCAAATTTTTGTTTTTAAAACACAAAAGCACATCCTATCACTCCCAGACTGAAAGGACCCGCCCAGTGAGCATTCATTCCCTTGGATATTTTAAAAGATGCCATTTATAATTGCAATGATACGGGGCTTAAGATAGAGGGGGACCTGTCTTTTTTGGGGGTCGTCGTATATATACTTGGGTCCGACTTTTTTCCAGGGGAGTACGAACGCCATGTGGGGTCTTAGTTAGGGGTATTTTTCAGCTAGCAATTTGTTTCCATGTTACTTGTATCCATGGTTTGAGTAAAAAATCGGTGTTGCAGCAAAGTTGCTCCTCTTTTCTGTGTTTTAGTTTTCTTTGAACTTTAAATGGAGGGGGTTCTCTAATTGATTGACCCCAAAGGGGGGGGTATTTATAATAATATTCTTTCGAAACGGGGGAAAAGTTTAGTTGGGTTCTCAATTTCACAATTTTTGTTTAGGGGCACCAAAAATGCCCATGGTTTCTTTTTGTATAGTTCAAAACTCGTTTCCCTTGTACAACAAGGTAAAATGCTGATAATCTTACGCCTGTATTATGAAATAAGTCTTGAAAATTTTTGACGATACCATGGTCTTTGCCAACAATGTCTTAAGGGTTTCACCGCTCCCACACTTTTTTTTCGGGTTTTCTAATGAACTCTGCATCATTGACAATCCCCCCCAAAGGTTTTGTATTGATACAGAGATTGCTGGGTGTCACTTACAAAAACCCTTTGCAAGGGAATGTTTTGGGTTAGAGCCTTTTTTTTTTCAGTCGAGATTATCAAGCCACCTCAATACCCCTTGCTGAGAGTAATCTAGAATCTCTTGCTTCTCTCCTGGGATGGGGATTTAATGCAAATATCTCGGCAAGCAAAAAGGGAGTCTTTTCCCCTAAAGGGTATTCCCTAGAATCATGAATTGTTGTTAAATAGCATGGGGCTAATAAAACCCCCCCGAGTGTGCCGGTTCAAATATTTTTGTATGATACTCTTATGCCCCTGTAGAGTACCGGCCACCGATTCGATAGATACAGGGGAATCCTGAAGTTTTTCCAAATACCAAAGACTAGTTGCCAAAAATCTTTTTGCAATATAAAAGGCAGTTTAAGATAAAGAAATACGTTTGCGGGGCCTTTGTTTGTGTTTTTTTAATATTCTGCAACAGTGCTGACTGCTAGCCCCTGGGAGAAATCCTACAGTCTGGGGGGTAACTTGCTTTTTGCGATACATAACCTTTATATTTTCCCCTTCAGTACTTTGCACAGAAGGGGGTCAAGGAAATGGGGCCCGTATTTGTCAGTATTAGGTTTTTGGGGATGGGAATGATTAAGCTTTTTTGTCCAGGGCTTGGGATGACCTTGTGATAGGGGAGTCATACAGTGCAAAGGGGTTGCCCGGACCTGAGCAAGGGCGAAGGACGTGTAGTAATGCCCTTCGCCAGGGGCGGTTTCCTTACCTTTTAGAAGGGCATTACTTTGTTCCCACGCGATTATTTCGGGAAAGTCGGAGGGGGCAAAACACACAGCTACTGCATTTAAAGTTCCTATCTATTTTTATTGTCTAGTTATTTTTTTTTCCCTTGTGGGAGTGAGTTTTCTGAGAATTCCCGGGCCCCCTGCTCTAAACATATTAGCCTGCTCTTGTGGCTGTGGAACGCGGTGTTGTGATAGTTTTACCCGTCGCCCATTAATTTTTCTCCCCAGTCACCACAGAGGTTTGAATTTCCTTGCAGAAATGTTCCCAGTGTAAAAACTGGAACAATCAGTTTTTAATTCCCGAATTCCCTTTTTGGCTTTTAAGAAAAAAAAAGAAAGTCACTTCTTCTTTTAAAACCCTTACAAGCTCCTGGACCCGTTTTTGTTCCTTGGCCCAAAAAAGGGCTTGATCCACCCCCGGTGCATAGGAGGCCTGGGGCCTCTTTTTCTTCGAGGGTTTTTTTTGGAAAACCCCCGTTTTAAATATCGTGACAACTTTGTTAAAACCTGAGAAAAAAATTTTTAACAATTGTTTTTTTCATAGGGTTGTACATCATAGACCCTGCCTTGAAGTGATGCCCAGGCCCGTGGGATAATTTTTCTGAGCCCAGGGATTTAGGGGTGAGTCCTGTCTAAATATAGTCTGTTCGGAGCAAAGTGGTCACTAACTAAATTGTACCAGTGAAGTACAGACATTACCATGAACTAAATTTTTTCCAAAAACGTAGTCTACCTTCCACCTCCAAAAGAGAATCGTTCGTTCATCTGTCGTGATCTCTATTTATGAAATCTTGTTCTTCCCCCTTTCTATTCGCTGGTTGTCTCCAAAAATGTGGATGCCTTGCATTGAATTCGCCCCGCATAACGTGCCTTTGGGTTGTGAAAAACTGGGGGAAAAGAACTAGCCGGAAAATTTAGAGTATCTGGTATAATTTTACAGTGAAAAAACCCCGAGGGAGTCTGGTTTTTAGATATGAAATTGAAAATCAGTGTTCTCGGATTTTTAAAATAAATGTGGCGTGTTACCTTCACATATGCAACAATCCGTCAGGCTGTATTTACATAATGAATAATAATTACCCCTAAGTGCAGGTTTTTTTTATCTTAGCAGGGCAGCAAAAAGGGTTTGCACCATAAAATCAATTTATATTTTTGGAGTAAATTCTAGATCTTTAGCCTAGGCTTAAAGCACGCATATTTCCATGATATGAATTTGAATGTGTGTTTTTTTCCTATTGAATATTGTTTTAGTGGCAACCTGTTTTCATGCTCTTTTCCTCTAATATAACGAATTTAGATTCACATAAGAAACATAACTTTATGAGTAGGTTTCATTTCAGATGGGGAGTCGTGGACTGAAAAATTTCTTTTTCCATTTCAAATTTTGGCTTAGCTTGTTTCCCCTTCTCAGCACGTCCCTTTCCCTTTTTTTGTCAGATGCCCTGAGGGGCTGGTTTTTCACTGGACTCGACGCACGGGGTCCTGTTTTTTTTTGGTGCTTCAGCGCGACACGCCCACTCGGTTATCAACACTGGCGGTTGACAGCGATTCTCCCGCCCTTCTTTTAAACATAATGGTAGCCGGATCCGACAATGACGTTTCCTTTTTTTTTTTTCCCTTTCCTCTTTAGAGACTTATTTCATTTAAATTATTTTTTTTGGGCTTTCAGGCTTTCTTCCTTTTAAATACAACAATTTTCGTCGCCTTTGGAGCTGGTGGACGCACTTCTGTACTGGTTTTGCGGGGGATTCCCCTGCCGCCTGCGGTCCCCCCCTCCTGCCTAGGTGGGGGCGGTTTGCCTCGGCTGTCGCCTGGGGGGGAGGGGGGGGGTTGTCTTCAAATTCAGAAGTATGTCCTTTGCGGGCCCAGAGACCCTCTTAGGGCCATCTTGTCCACCTTCCCTCCCGCTGCGTAAACCTTTTCGGTAGTTCGGTGGCCCCTTTTACCCCCCTCGCTGGCAGCCGCGGGAAATTCTGCGATAGTGCGTCAACGGGCACGGTCCGGGCGCTTCCCCGGCCGCTGGTCCGGGTTTGGTTTTGGGGGGCGCGCTGGGGCCTCGCGGTCGGGGGCTGGTACCACAGGGGGGGGAGGGGGAGGGGACAGGGTAGGGAGGGGCCGGGACCCCCCGGCCAGGCAGTAAACCCGTCTCCCACACCTGAAACATGAGGGAAAAGCTGGTGCTTGCAGTACTCTCCCTTTTGCAGACTGGAGGGGGATCCTTGGCAGTATGTTGGGGGGCCACATGCTGCACAGCGTGCCTTGCCCTTGCAAAAACTTAGTACATGGCCACTTTCCCATCAGTATAGCAGATCACAGGGGTCCCCCCAGGCCGCCCCCGTGGCTGGCGGGGGTGTATTTTCCGAAGAAAGGGTATTTACTTGGAGGGGGTTGCTCTCCTTTTCCCTATAACGGGGTGCGGGTTTTTAAAGGTTGCCCTCCTTGTGCACTCTTAGGCCTTGAACTCGTCGAGTGCTACACATTTCAAGATCGAACCTTGTCCCTGAAAATTGGCCGTCGGTGCGTAAACTTTGAAAAATGGCGGGGGCCCTTTTAGTGAATCAACCCCCATAAACGGGAATGACCCCAGGGGTCAACTACCACAAGCTTATTATTTACGATGGGTCTTTTCGGGGTGGAGCGGGCCGAGGGTAAAAAACCCCCCCGAAGGCACGGTGGGCCAGGGATAGTATTGTAAAATAAAATAAAATAAAATTTTAGGCCCGAAAAAATTTAAAAAATAACAACATAAAACTGAGCTTAAACCATTTAGGGTTTCCAAACACTAGGCTGCCCTGTTTTTTCCTTACCAGCCCTCGTTTTCTTGATCCTTTTAAAATCTGTACTTTTGAACCCACGAATATGAAAAAAAAAAAAAAAAAAAATTTTTTTTAAAAAAGGAAATTTTATAG
>NW_023662260.1:0-16375 GCF_015228065.2 Penaeus monodon | reverse complement strand
CCCCAAACAAACAGTCGAAATTGCCGACATCAGGGATTTTTGGGGGGAATACCAAACGACAACATTGACATACAATATATCCAAAGTAGAAATGGCCAAGAATAGTGGAGGGAACAATTCATCACTTGGCTCACCATTTCCCGTCCACATTTCAGGGGGGAACATCAACACCCTATTGTCCCTTTTTTTTTTTTTTCAGTGCGGAAAACAAAATAGAGGATTCTTTTTGTGAGACTCTCTTTTTGTGGCTGAGGGGCCCTCTATGTGTGTATGTATTTTAATTTCGTATGGTTTGTTTATCTATAGCTACATTATTTTAGATTTACGATGTTAATTTGATTAATTTTTAGAAGTAAAAGCTGAAAAGGAAAACACCAAAAAATAGTATTTTTAAAGAAAAAATTAATGATTTGTCTGTCATCCAGTGAAATCTACTTCTAATTTCCCACGTGTTTTGGGCCCTTTTTCTTCATGGAACATCCGCATTCCTGTTGAAAGCTTTTGCTCTTGTACCCGCCTCTTTTAAAAACAAAAGATTATTACAAAATTTTCAGTACGAAAGTTCCTGTGTTTCGAACGCATTCAAATTAAATTTCATACTTCCTTTATCTTCTAGTTTTTTTTATTATTTTTTGCGTCCTTATGATACCCAAATTTTTAAAGACATTTGCAGAATCTTACCGTCGTTACTGATTTAAAAAAAAATTCACTTTTTCCCCCTTTTTTTTTCCTGTTTCCCAAGCTCGCCCCGTACTAATTCTTCTCAATGTCGACTTTTGCCGTGAGTTAATCCCAAAACCCTTGGTTTCCCTGCCATCTTCTGCTGATCATCAAACCTCTCCCCCTCTAGGAAATATATCCCATCCACTCTTTTTACCTACCTGTAGCATTGCTTTTGAGAAAAAACTTTTTTTTTTCAATTTGCTTTGGTTTGTCAGGAGAGATTAAAAATGCTAAAAATTAATGAATCTGCTACGCAAAATTAAAAATTTATTTTTTTTTTTCCAAGAAAGCTATCCATATTTCCCCAGTCAGGTTTTTCAAATCGGGGGCCCAAATCCAAAAACGTAAATGCACGAGAAATAACCCTTTGTTTTTCGTCATTTACGTAGTAAATAAGGGGTACACCCTTTTCATGCAATAAGGGAATAGAATGGTATTTGTTACGGCCTTTTTTTTTCTTTATCCCAAAACCTGAATTTGTGTGTATTATATATATATAATATAATATATTATATATATATATTATATATATATAAAATTTATATATATATATATATATACAAATATTTTAATATAATTTAAATTTTTTATATATAATAATTTAATAATATATAAATATAATTAATATATATTTTTTATATTTATATATTTTATATATATATATTAATGGTGTGTACGTGTGTATTATATTTTGTATATATAAAATATTATATATAAAATATATTATATATAATATATATTAATTTTAATATCACATCAAAACGGTATGCTCATGTTTGAGCAGCCGGGAATTCCACCATCCTTCGCCACTAAACTCGATTTTACCTTTTTTTCCACTTTACCATCGACAGCCCCCCAAATATTTTTTGAATTGTCGCTCGTCTTGTCTCGGTTTGCCTCTTCCCTGTTTCTATCACCATCCCTGTCAGCAAGTTTTTCTCTACTTTTACTTCTCATTACATGCCCCAATAAAACTTTAATTTTCCTCTTTTTTCAAGATGTCCAACAGTCGGCTTTTACAATTTTTTTTTTCTCAGCACTTCATCTTTTCGTCTTCTTCTCTGTCCAGCAAATTTACGCAGTTTCGTCTGTAACACCACTTTTAAAAAACTTTTGATTTTTTTCTTGTCTTTTATTTCCAAAACCCCCCCTCAGAACCATTGATGCATTTGGGAAAACCTAGAGTTCAAAAACCTCAGCTTTCCGGGAAGGTTTAAAGCTTCGGGGCCTTTCCCGAGTTATTTAGAGCAATGTGGCGTTTTTGGCAATGGTAAATTTCTTTTTTTTCTCCGTGAATATCAAGTATTGTTAAAAAAGCTCCCAAATAAAAAAACCTTTCACTTTTCCCCAATCATTCCTTGATTGTAACAGTTCATCATTGTTCATTTCCGGGTTTTCTTTTAATCTTCATGATTTTTTTATTTTCTTGGCATTAAGAAAAAAGCCAGCCTTTTCGCTTGCTTCTCTAACTTTATCTAGTATTTTTTGTAGTTCAGTGAAATGGGGCAATCAAAAAAATCATCGGGGTACCTCAGATTTGATATTTTTTATCCTCCAACATCCACAGTTCCCTTTAAAATTCTCTAAGCACCCCTCATAATTGTTTCAGAATATATATTAAAGAGGGCGGAGACAGAAGCAAAACCCGGGGGGTACTATATATATATTATATATAATATTTTATAAAATATTTATAATATATAATTAAAATAATATATAAAAATAATATTTATATATAATATATATATATATATCATATTATATATATTTTATATTTTTTATATATATATATATGGGTTTGTTGTGTGTGTGGTGTGTGGTGTGTGTGTGTGTGTGTACGACATATTAAATTGATATATATATATATATATATATAATATTATATATATTATATATATTATATAATAAATATACATATATAAAATGTTTTTATAATATATTTATAATATTTATATTATATTATATTTTATATATTATTTTATTTATGTTATATTATCATTATTATATATATAATTATAAAAATTTTATTATATATATATATATATATATAATAATATATATTATATTATGGGTATAATAGATATATACATTTGTCTTTATGTAATGTAATTATGTATTATGTATGTTTTTTGTTGTTTTATATATATAATATATATATTATATATATATTATATTAAATATTTATATTAATATATATGAAAAAATATTTTATATATATATATATTAAATAAAATTTATTGTTATTTTTTAAAATATAATATATTATTAATATATTAAAATATTTTTTAATAAAAATAATATTTTTTAAATTTTTATATATATAATATATTTATATTATTATATATATATATTATATATATAATTATTTATATATATATTATTATATATATTAAATGATAAAATTTTATAATATATTAAAAAATATATTTGTTGTTGTAGTATTTTATGTATGTATGTATGTTTATTATATAATATTAATAATATATATTTTTAAATTTTAAAATTATATATATATATATCTACATATTATGTATATATAAAATATGATTATATAAATTTTAATAATATAATATAATATTATATAAAATATTATTTTTATATATTATTTATATTTTAATATATATTTTATATGGGGGGGGGTGTATATATATTATATTATTATAAAATATATATATATATATATATAATATATTATATATATATATATATGTGGAAGAAAAACCCACAATAAAAAATTACAGATTTATTATATTAATATATATAGATAGATAGATAGATAGATAGAAGTAATGTCTAATATTGGAAAATATATATATTTTATATATATATATATATATATATTATATATAATATATAAAAAATATATGGTATATATATATAAATATATATATATATATATATATATATTAAAATTAATATTTTTTATAAAAAGGGAAAAAAAAAAAAAAAGGGGAGGAGGAGGAGAAGGGGGGGGGGGGAAAAGAAGAGAGAAAAGGGGAAAAAGAGCGAGTGTAGAGAGAGAGAAGAAGAGAGAAGAGAGAAGCAGAGAGAGAGAGATTTTAGGGGGGTTTAGATGTACTATAGAAGAGGTTAGTTTGCCCTTTCCCTTTGAAGTGAGAACATATAATATACACATTATTATGTCATATTATATAATATAATAATATAATATATATATAATATATATATAATATAAATATATATATATATAGATATATATTAATATATTTTTATATATATATATATATATTAAATATATAGTATATTTTTTTTAAAATATATGTATATATTATATTATATATATATAATATATATTAAAATATATATATATTAAAAAATTTTTTAAAAAAATATAATTTATAATTACAAAAAAACAAAACAAACACACACACACACACACAACCACACACACACACACACAATAATTATATATAAAGAAAAGGCTATGACCTTAGTACAATGGCAAAACAGAGGGAAGTTATATTTTTAAGATTTGACTCTTTTTGGGATGTACAACACACAGGGGGAACACACGAGAATGCTATATATGGGTTGACTTTGCGGGGTCGCGGGTCAGGTCAGCTTAGCCCAAAGGGGGGGAAGGGGGTAGGCCGGCCTTACCAGACGGGTTTTATAAAACTCCTGTGGCCAGGTATTTTGGGTAAAAGTAGTGACCTTTCCAGCTAGAGGAAGCATGGGGGGGAGCAAGGTGAGGTCCCCATCCTGTCTGCACACGAAAATATATTATATATATATAAAAATATTAAAAAAATATATATAATATATATATATTATATAAAATATTTTAATATATATATATATATATAGGGCCCCAAAAATGAGGATATCGGGCCCCTGGTCCCCAGGCTCCAACCGATCGTGGGATTTGGGGAACAGCGATACGGGTACATGGCCAAGGAGATCGACCACATTTTTGTTACCCCCCCCCCGGATGGAAAAGATCCTCAGAACTGCGGGGTTTTTACCGCAGTGCGATTTCTGTCCCCACGACCATAGGGGTTGGGCTTTTCCTACGGGTCCATTTTAAAAAACTCCCGTCCCTCCAGTGGCCACCCTAAGGGTTTTTCACCTGGACAGACAAAGGATTAGGAGTGTCCTGTGGTTTCACCTGGCAGTCTTGACCGATTCAAAAACTCAACAACCTGACGGACCCATTCCTCTGTGGGAGCTCTTAAAGCGCATAACACTCGAAGCACTCAGGATCTTTTGGCGTACGCCCGAGAGAAAGGGCGAATTCCATCCCCCGGAGACTTTAGAGGCCACAAAAGCATGTCGCAAGCTCGGCTAAATGGGAATCAAGTCTTGTTTCATTCCAGGTGCATGGGGCTCGGACACGTGAGAAGGGACAAGGAAAGTTCATCGGGGAATTTGCTGAGGGGGTTGAAGGCCATTTTTGGTAATGCCCTTTCGCCCTGCCTACCAAGCCCTGAGAAATCTGAACTTAAGCCCCCTCACAGTGACTGCAGTCCGATCAGCGGTGGACGGATCATCTCAGATCATTTTGGGGTTCATGAACGTTGGGCTGAGTTTTTTTAAATTTTCCGGGGAAACCCCTCAACAGTTAGTTTGCATGCAAGCGTGTCTCAGTGCCTGGTCGAACCCACCCTTTTCAGCGGGGAACCCCCTCCCCCTAACAGAGGTTGGAGGGCGATTTCCAAGGAAGGGGGAAGTTCGGCAATGTAACCCCTGGGGGAAACTGCTAAAGGCTGGGGTAAACCCTAAGGCCGGGGCCTGCATACAGTCCTGACTCCCCATCTGGCGTCTGGTCCATTCCCCGACCTCCTGAGTGGCTTTGGTGATCCCCTTGGAAGGGGAAGGGGGGATCTTTTGGGATTGTAGCAACTACCTTGGCATTCCCCACTGTTCAGCTACCAGGCAAGATTCTCGCCCACATTCTTCAGAAACGCATCCAAAAACCACCTACTGAGGCATCAGAGATTGGAGCATCGGGTTTTACTTTTGGGGCAATCCTGAGGGGACCGTATCTAGGCTTCGAGAAATTGGGAACACTGTCGTGGTTTGGTCGTGGGTTGCTTGAAACCCTACATGGACCTCAAGAAGGCTTTTGACTCGGTGCTCGGGAATGCTAGGGGATTCCTGGACTCAGGGAATTCTGACACAGATTTTTGGCCCTAATAGCAATTTTTTATCGGTACTGAAAGTGCTGTAAAGTGTGGGGGGGGGGTATGCGAACTTCTTCCCTGTTAATTCAGGGGTGAGGCAAGGCTATGTCCTTGCACCAACCTTTTCAACAGCTGTAGGACTGGATAAGGGCAGAGTACTAACCAAAGTAGGTGGGGGAACACTAGGCAATATCAAGGTCTCAGCCCTTGACTTGCTGACGTGTTGCTATCCTATCTGATTCCTTGGAGTCACTTGGGGCGGCTCTTGATGCATTTAGCAATGGGCGTGCCCCTTTGCCTAGAGGTCTCCTGGACCCCGACCAAGATTCAGAAATTTTTGGGGGGCCGTTAGGGGAAAAACCCCTTCACCGATCCATGTTTTTCGGCAAGGGGGCATTTAAAATTACAGAAAAGTTTTTCCCAAACCTTTGGTAGCAAATCCCCTTCTCTGGGTTGTCAGACCAAGAAGTCAAATAGAGGGTTGGGCTGGCAATAGGACCCTGAAACCAACAAAAAAGGCTTTGGAGAGTTCGGGACCCAGCGAAGGCCAAGCTGCGTGTCTTCAAGCCTTGATACGCCAGTTTTTTCTTATGGGGAAATGAAACCCCGGATGCTATCCCCGTGCTTGGAGTCTCACCTTGATGCCTTTTTAACAAGCCCTTCGCGGGATATGGGGGAAAAGTTGGCGGACCACGTGTCCCAAACCCGGGATTTTTTTCCGTAAGGGCTGGGAGGGGGCCCGTTACTTGCATAAAACCCGGATCGCCAACTCAGGCTATATGGCACCTACTCGTTCCTGTGGACGACCCTGCCCATGGTTGTCCCCTCTGCGAACAACCCGGGGGAGGAGACCTGTGGGACGACCCCGGGGATCAGGTTGGGGAGCCCACGAGACCCGCGCGAGGAAATAGAGTGGGCCGTGGGCCTGCCTGGGGACCCGCCCCGGGGGGATCCTCGTGGGTGGAAGCGAAAGGGGGGATGCGGCCCCGCCCCCCCTCGGCATTAGCCCCCCTTTATGATGATGATAAAATATAATTTTATATAATATATAATATATTATATATAAAATTTTATTATATATATATATATATTATATATATGATATATACATATCGTTATAATATAATCAATGTTTCACGATTATTTATGCATATATATATATATAAAAATATATATTTTATAAAATATTATAAATATAATATATAATTAATATATAAAATTTTATATTTTGCAAAAATAGTATATGTTATAATACTTATATATATGTAAAGACATATTTTTATAGATAATAATTTTAACATGTGTGTATGTTTTATAAATATACCAAAATAGGTAGGGGTAAACAGATAGATAGAGATTTTTAAAAGGGTAGTTTTAGGGGTTGTATAAATATTTCAATTTTTTCATACATCAAAAATTTTTTCTGGTTGTATATATAAATTTTATTACATACATATATATTTTAAAATTTTTTTTTTTATTTTTTTTTAACGGTAGGTTCAGTTTTTAGCCGCCGTGGTCACAGGGGGAAATAATTGAAATTTTAAAGTTGGATGCTCTTTCAGTGAGTACGTGTAGGGTCCCCCGTTTCCCTTTTCCCCGGGGGGTGCCGGGTTACCTTTTTGGTAATCGTTTTTCTATTTTTCCCGGGTGGGACAAGCCTGACTTGGGGGCGCCCCCCCACGGCTAGGCAGGCAATCGAGGTGAAGTTCCTTGCCCAAGGGAACAACGCGCCGGCCCTGACTCGAACCCCGAACTCGGATTGCCGTCGTGCGATTTTAGTCCGATGCTCTAACCACCGGCCACCGCGGTTGTTATTTTTATAATGTATACAAAATAAACGAATATGCACGCGGCCCCCCCAAAAAAACACACAAACACATACATAATATATATGTCTTGTTGGTTGTGTGGGTGGTGTGTTTCAGTTTAGTCAAATTCGTTTTTTTGCTTCGAAATTTAAAATATATTTTATAATTTAAGTTGTTTGAGTATACAGAGAGTGAAAAAAAGATTTGACAAAAACCCCCCTAAAATGTTTTTTTTTTTTTCTTTTTTTTTTTTTTTCTAGGAGGGGTATACCCCCCGCAATAAAGGAAAGGGGTGATGAGCTAAAAAAAATACAATAAATGAAAATTAGATAATTTATATCAAAAATGGCTGATTCCTTAACTTTTTTCACAGTTTTAAATGGGGGGGGAAGTCAGGGGGGTGAAGAGGGGGTTTTTGATCACTCTCCTTTCAGACGGATCCCGACTTCATCTCCACAATTTTTTTTATAAATACTGGGGTTTTTAAAGTTTTTTTCTGAACCAGGTTACAAGGATGATTTAAAAGAATTATGATAAGGCTAAAGCCCCAAAGGGCGAGTGCGGTGTAATGATCTATAAGTATTTTAATAACTGTCGATCCTTGGTACGAAAAAACGTTAGCTGATGGTTAATTAATCCCGGAACGCAAGTTCATATGTTTTGTAAAGTAAAGCATGAGAAGGGGTGAACGAAGTTATAGAAATAAAATGTAGGTTTACAGGGAACTTCAAGGGTTAACACGCGTTTTGCGTGGTTATGCCCGGATGGATTGCGTGTCGACTGAAGATACAGATTTATGGTTTTGAATCGTGCCCATCTAATCTAGAAAAAACAACCCACGGTTTACGTTAAGACCCCATCCCTGGCCACCCCTTACGTTTTTTAAATTTTACCCCTTTGTGTTTTATATTTTCACTCGCATTTAGTCCTTCCAAAAAGCATTGTCAGGCAGAACTTCTGCATATCGTAATTAAATTCTCTTAATGGAATTTAGAATTTTTAAGCTGAGCGGATGCTATCAGGTCTAAAAGCATTTTAAAACAAATTTTTACAAAAGTTTTTTTTTCATTTAAAAAATTCAAAACCAAAGATTTTAAATTATATATTTTATATATATATATATATATATATATATAATAATATATATATATATATTATATATATATTGCAAAGAGAGCACATCACCCCTCAAGAAAAAAAAAAAGTTTTAAAATGCCATCTTACCGCCTGTTAGCTCGCACACTTGCGACCGGACAAAGGAAACCATTGCAAGTGCCGAGCCTCCGGCCAAAGTGATCTCCCCCTTTGACCCGGCCGTCCGGGACCCATATATACACCTCCCCGCAAGTATGCTTACAAAAAATGGGAATCTCAAGTCAGACAGGTGAAGGTAAAATTTTCTTTAAGGAGGGCGGTGACGCCCCTTGTAGATAATTTTATTTTTAAAAATAGGTTTATTTGAAAAAAACTATATAAAAAAAATAATATTGTTAAAATGTTTTAAAAAAAAGAAAAAAAAAAAATACTTCTATATATCCCAGATAGAATAAGTGCTCTCTTTGGGGATGGTAAAAAAAAACGAGAAAAAAAAATTTTAAATATTCTTTTTTTTTAAAAAAACAAAAAAAAGGCAAAGCCGATTCGAAAAAACCATTTTCCCTGGAAACTCGAAATGGCATTGAGGGCCTCTGTTTTAAAAAGGGGGGGGGTTTAACTCTTAAATTTCCCCCCAAGGGTTTCCCCCCGTATTCCAGTTGGGATTTACTACATAGGAAACTTCTTCTGAAGGTAAACTTCTGACACTGTAGGGGTCCGATAAAAGAATGTGCTCTTACTTTTTTTCACTAGTCACAAGTGCAACAGACACAACAAATCAACAAAATACACTAACTGGCCCTAAGACACGAACCCCACTAAGGATCTTATACGTACCAGTCTTGACCTCACGTTGCTTTGATCCTGCCTCATAATTTGACTCACTCAGCCAGACTGCTAGTTAGCGAGGGTCAGTACAGGGTTTTTTGAAAGCTGGGAGGTCTGCACCTCTCCCAGTTAACCATAGATTTTAACACCTGCAGACTCACCTGCACTGACCCCCTAAGGGCCATGAAAGGCTATCGTCAGTCCTATTCCCAAAAAATGGGTCATGAAAGGTCAAAAAGGTTGCCTTTAGTGAGGGCCCAAATGTCTTCACGAGACACTTCTACAATCTTCCCCCGGGAGTGAAAAAACATAAAAACATTTAAAAATTCAAAAGAAAAAAGGGTTAAAGTGCGACATTACCCCATTAATCGCAATAGTTTTTCAATACAAAGAAAACTAATATCATACATTTTTCGCCAGTTTTGCATATCATAAAAACGTACAACTTTTAATTGTCCCAGGGCACGACAAGGTCCCCTTTTTCGCGTTTGTGACTCTGAACAACCCCGTGCCCGGCGTGTTAAAGGGAGGGGCTCCACTCCCTGACCGTCACTCGATATTCGTCATGGCGGCCCAACCTGGGCCCCAGCTTTCTTCCCCAACTCACCCCCGGGGCTGACTGGTCCTGACCTATGACCGGGTATTATTTTACCTCGTTTTGATGGGCCCTCCGAAGATGGGGATCATCATATCGGGTCACCCGCAAACTTCGTAACATGTTAATTTTTCCGTCCTTTCACAAAATTGTTTTAACCTTAGGGAGGGCAGAACCCGATCTCCTGGCTTTTACCGTACCCACATCTGACATCCTGGGTTTAAGCACACTTTCTTCGTCCTAGATAGATAGAAGAGATAATATGATTATGATATAATATAGAGATATTTGATAGATTAATATGTGTATTTGTTTTGTATATATATGTATATGTGTTATATCCCACCTATTTATTAATATATGTGTGTGGTACACACATAATATGTGTGCGTGGGATGTATAATATTAATATATATATTTTATATATATATATATATATATAATAATATAATTTGTGGGGTGTGTGTGTGTGTGGGGTGTGGTTGTGTGTGGGGGTGTGTTTGTGTGTGTGTTGTGTGTTAAGTGTGTGTGTTTGTGCGTGTGTGGGGTGTTGTGGTTGGGGTGTGTGTGGTATGTGTGTGGAGCACGTGTGGTTGTGTTGTTTTGGTGTTGTGTGTGTGTGTGTGTTGTGTGTGTGAATATATATATATTTATGTGTATATATATATATAATATTTTATAATATATAAAATATTTTTTATTTTGTTTTTTACATATAGTATATATATATATATTAATATAAAATTTTATATAATAAATTTTAATTAATATAATATATATGTTGTGTGTGGTGTGTGTGTGGGGTGTGTGAAAATTTTATATATATATATATTATATAAAATATATATATTATATAATATAATTATATATATATATAATATTATATATATATAACTTTTATATAGATATGTGTGTTGTTTTTTCGTACTGTGCAATTTATATTATATATATTTTAAAATTTTATAAAATATATATAAAATAATATATTTTATATATAATATATATATATAAAAATAAAATAATAGATAGATAGTAGATAGATAGATAGATAGATAGATAGATAGATAGACAGACAGATAGAATAAAAATATAGATATAGATATTGTTGTTTTGTATCTGTTCTTGTATGTATAAAAAATAATATATATATATAATATAAAATATATATATAATATATATATAAATATTATTAAAATTAATATGATATATGCAAAACACAAAAAATATATATGGTATTTTTTTTTTTTTTTCTTTTTTTTTTTTTTTTTCAAGTGCCTGCCCTACAAGGACGTTGGGATCTGGATTTCCATTTTTTTGGCAATTTAGAGGGGGGGTTTTGCCGTTGCCTTCCCCCGGTGTTTTTACGAGCCCCATCCTTTTTTAGCATTTACTGCTGGTGGCTCCCAAAACCCCACCATCTATCCAAAAATAGCCCCCCACTCCCGATCTAGGTTTATTTCCTAGAATTAGAAAAATCAGCCCCTTTGCTCACACACGCGCGCGGGCGATGCGTGTGCACAGGGTGCACTCGCACTGGCATGTGGCGATCGTGGTGTGCACTTGTATGTATTATTATAATAAAATTATATATAATATATTATATATATATATATTATATAATTATATATATAAATGTGTGGGGTGTGTGTGTGTTTTTGTGGTGTGTGTGTGGTGTGTGTTTTGGGTGTGTGTGTGTGTTGTTGTTTTGTGGTTACTGTATTTTACTTTTTTTAAAACATATAAATTTATATATTATATTAATTATATTTTTATATTTTTATTTTATATATAAAATATATAAAATATAAATATATATTTTCCCAAAAAAAGGACAAAAAAACCACCACCCCCACACCACCACACTACCACACACACACCCACCACACACAAATATATATATATATATATAATTATATATATATATTTTTAAATTTTTTTATTTTATATATACAAATTTTTAAAATTATATAAATATATATATATATTATAATATAGTTATATTTTTATATATTATATTTTTCTATTATAATATAATATATATTATATATATATATAAAATTGTGTGTGTGTTTTGTGTTTTGTTTTGTGTGTGTGTGTGTGTGTGTGTTTTTGTTGTGTGGTGTGTGTTAACCACATTGTTTTTGTTTTCAATATTAATGTATTTTATATTATATAATATATAAAATATATATATATATTAATATATTTTACAGAAAAAAAAACCAAACAATTCAATATATATGGGTATATAATATTAATGTATATACAATATATTATTGTGTGTGGGTTTTGGGTGTGTGGGTGTGTGGTGTGTGTGTGGGGTGTGTAAATGTGTGGTATATATATGTTGTATTCCATAACGTGTTCATAAACTTTTCTAATCACCAGCAACCCCGGGCAGGGTTACCTTGAAAGATGAGTCGGGGATTTGTAATTATTGGAAACCCTCGCTTATACCTCCCTCATACTGACAGCCTCAGAACTACTGCATACCCAAGGATTTTTAGGTGGGGCAGAGTAAGTGCACTGAAAGGGTTTCCTCGCCCCCCCATTTGTCGCCATCATCGCCTTGAGAAATCTACCCAGAAAGCATCAGAAGGGTCTGCAAGGAGAAAAAATTGATACGGGGTTTGTGTCTGAATCCGTCAGCGTATATTGAAAAAGCTTGACGAAAAACTGCATGGAACAGTGTCATTGCGGCAAATGTACATAGAATAAACGTAATGAAAATGGAACTTTACAGTGAGATTTTTTTTAACCGGGAACGTTTTCCTCATGAAAGAATAAAAACATTTCTGAAAACCGGCAGAACATCATCACACTGCGAAGATATTTTTTTATCCAAGCTTTTTTTTAAAAAAAGACATGGTTCAAGGAAAAGTGATTCTTTTATAAGCACATAAGAAATACGTAAAAACCAATCTTCAGGTTATAAAAAAAGTGTAAAATAATTTTTCTCACCTTTTTGTGATTGTGTATTGTATATATATATATATATATATATATAATATATTATATATATAATATATATATATAATTTTATGAAAATTTAATATAAATATATATAATATATTTTTTTTTTGGTGGTTTGGGGGTTGTGTGTGGTGTGTGTGTGTGTGTGTTTTGTTTGTGTTGTATGGGTGTGTGTGTTGTGTGTGTGTTGGGTGTTGGTGTTGGTGTGTGTGTGGGGTTGTGTGTGTGTGTGTTTGTGTGTGTGTGTGGGTACTACATAACAATAAAACATATATTATATATATATGTGTGGTGGGGGTGTGTGTGTGTGTGTGTACAACATATACACAATAATTTAAAAATATATATTAATATATATAAAAATATATTATTAATTATATATATATATAAATATTTTTTTTTTTTTTTTTTTTTTGTGTGTGTTTGTGTGTGGGTGTGTTGTGATAGATAGATAAAGATGATAGTGTGGGTGTGTCGCGTGGGTTTTTTGCGTGTATGGTGTTTGTGTGTACGTTGTGGGTGTCACACACACACACACACACACACCCCACACACACCACACACACACACACACACACATATGTGTGTGTATTATATATATTAAAATATATATATATTATATATATATATTATATATATATATAATATGATGTTAATTATATAATTATATTATATATAAAATATATTATTTTTTATTATAAGATAGATAGATATGTGTGTTGTGGGGTGGTGTGTGTGTGTCTTTTGTTTGTGTGTGTGGCATATATATATATTTTATTTATATATATATATATATAAATATTAAATTATATATTTTATTATAATTTTAAAAATTTTATATATATATATGATATATATATATATATTATATAATTTTATGTATATATACAACACCAAAAACCCCCCACACCACACACACCACCCCCAAAAAAAACCCCCAACCCCCCCCAAATCCCACCCTACACGCCATAGCCACAGAACCCCCACAAAAACCACCCCAAAACCCCAAAAACCCCAACCCCCCCCCCCCTTTTTTCCCCCCCCCAACCCCCCACCCCACCCCCCCCCCCCAAAAAAAAAACCCCAAAAAAACCCCCCCCCCAAAAAAAACCCCCCCAAAAACTTTTTTAATTTTTTTTAAATTAAAATTTTTTAAAAATTTTTTTTTTTTTTATTTAATAAAATTTTTAAAATTTAAAAACCTAAACAAAAAAACCCCCTATATTATTTTTTAAAAAATTTTTAAAAATTTTAAAATTTACCTTTTTTTTTTTTTTAAAATTTTTTTTTAAAATTTATACTAAATTTTGTGTTGTTTGGTTTTGTTTTGGGGGTTTGTTTTTTTTTTTTTTTGTTTTTTTTTAAATTTTATATTTTATTTTTTAAAAAAAAAAAAAAACCCAAAAAAAAAAAAAAATTTTTTTTTTTTTTTTTTTTTTTTTTTTTTTGGGGTAAAAAAAAAATTTTAATTTATTTTTTTAAAGGGGGGTTTGGGGGGTAATTTTTTTTTTTTTTTTTTTTTTAAAATTTTCATTATCGGTGACGGCACCTCGGGGCCCCCCACACTTTAAATTTTATTTACAATTTAAGGGGGGGCCCCTTTTTTTCCCCTGGTTTCTTGGGAAAAGAGTCCGGTTCAGGGGCATTTTTTCTCCCTTAGAGGGTTTTTGGCCTGTATAAAGTTCCCCTGGTAATATACTTGCCATCCCCCCAGCACTTCCCCTTTGTACTGTATCTGTTCTAACTGAACTCTACTTTTGAACATGATAAAGTTTTTTTCTTGTTCACCCTTTTTCCAAATTTTCAGACTTTTTCTTTTGGGGATCGTTTATTAGTTTCCCGGGGCTTTGGGTTTTGCAGTTTCCATGATAAAAAACAATATCGCTGCAAATTTTAGATTTTTTAGGTTTTTCGTCTCCTTTTTTGTTTACCCTTTCCTTTCCCTTCTAGCTTTTTTAAATATTTCCTAAAGCCCAAGTTTGTAAACATTTTTTTGGTGAGATGGTTCTCCCTATCTAACATTTTTTTAAATTGGGTTTATTTTTTTCGGTTTCCGTGGGGGGCTTCATGGTTGCGTCCCATTTTTGAATATATCATCCAGTATTTTACAATATACCTCCTTTCCCTTCCCTTTTCTTCGGATAGCTTCTATTTACGCGGGTTTTTGTCCCAGCGTAAAATTCCCTTTTTCGAAATCGTTTTAAATCCCAAAACCCCGGGGTTTTTCTTATATTCGTTTTTTTATTCTTTTATTTGGGGGAGGTTTTGGAGTGGTCTGTTTTTTGAGAATCCACGGGGCCGAAGGCCCTTGTTCTCTAGGTGGTTAGAATCCGGGAAGGGCCCAAAAGATGCGAGTTGTGATAAAGTTTGTGAATAGTTTGAAAGTAACGGGAAAATAGGTTTATTAGTGGGTATTTTTTTTAGATTTTCTGTCCCCTTTTTATGTATCAAAATAATTAAATGCATTTTTTTCCCGGCTTTCGGGGGTTTCCCCTTGATAAGGCATTTGTTATATAGATCCCTGTAAAAGTCCTCCCCTATTCTTATGGTTTTTATTCTTATTATTCACTTCTCCATCTGGTTTTCTTTATTGCATACAGTTGATTTTTTTCCCCTATTCCGGTTCCTTTTTTAAATTTTTCCCTGCTAGTACCCGGAAACACTGTTTCATTTATTTTTTGAGTATTTTAATTTCCGTTTCAAATTTTTCCCCCTTCTTTTTATTTATAGTCCTTTTTAGTTTTGGATAAATTTTTATGTTGTCCCTGTTTGCGATATTTTCATGACCACGTTTTTACATTTAAATTTTTTTGTTTTTTACCGAGGGAAATTGCCGGGGGCTTTGCTTAAACCCCCTACTTTAGTGCAGTTTCCTTTTTTTATGTCTTTGAGACTTTTATGCTGAGAAATGAAATTTTGTTTTTATGTTAAAATTAATTCTGTCGCCCCTGGTCTTTAAATTAGCTTTAAAAAAGGCTGCGATTTTCGTTGAGTTCTAAGGGGTAATTTTTTTTTGGGGCTAAGACCATTCGGGGGTTTGCTACCAAAATTTACTTTTTAACCCTTTCCCCATTTTTTTTTCTTCATCGCGCCTATTTTAAATTATGAAAATCACTTCGTTTTTGATGTTTAGATGGCGACCTCCAAAATCCACTTCCGGTTTTTTTAAAAAATTTTTTTTTTAGGAGGGGAAAATAATAAATTTT
>NW_023662259.1:0-2500 GCF_015228065.2 Penaeus monodon | reverse complement strand
ACCCTCCAACATTACTTGGATGCAAGCATGTCTCAGTCCTGTCCCGGGACCCCCCATCAGGGGGAAACCCTCCTCCCTAAAAAGGGGTTAGGTGGCGTTTTCCAAGCAAAGAGTGGAAAGCTGCAGGCATATGTATTCCGCTGAATTGCAAAGCGGGGGTGAACCTTGGTCGGGGCCCTGCATACAGCCTGACTGCCATTTGGCAGTTGGTCCCATTCCCCGATGTGGGGGGCTGGTATCCCCCCTTTGGAAGGGGAAAAAGGGGTCGATGGGCTGAGCAACTACCGTGCTTTCACTGCTCAGCATACCCGCAAGTTTTTTTGTCACTTCTTCTGAAAGGATCCGCAACCACCTACTGGGCACCGAGACCCAGCAGTCTGGATTTTCTCCTGGGAATCCCAAAGCCGTCTAGCGCTTTTGAGTAATTTTTGGAACGCCGTGGAGTTTGGGCGGGGTTGCTTGCAGCCTACATGACCTCAAGAAGGCGTTTTTCTCGGTGATCGGAATCGTATGGGAGATCCTGAGGGTCAGGGGAATTCCCACACAGATTATTGCTTATACAACCCCTATAAGGGGATGAAAGTGCTGTAAAGTGTGGGGGGGGTTGTCGAAAATTCTTCCCTGTAATTCAGGGGTGAACAAAGGCTGTGTCCTTGACCACACTTTTTTAACACTTTTAGGAGGATAATGGCAGAGCTACTAGCCAAAGTCATTTAAAAGCAACCCTAGGCATTTAAGGGCTCGACCTTGACTTTTCCCACGAGTTTCCATCCCCTCGATCCTTTTCCTTGTGGCGGCTCTTGATGCATTTAGCAATGAGGGGAAGCCCTAGGGGCCCAGAGGTCTCCTGGACCCAAGACCAAAAATTTAGGACTTTGGGGGCCTGTTAAGGAACCCTTAGTCGACCATGTTGCGCGAGGACGTGAAGTCACAGAAAGTTTTTCATACCTTGGGAGGGGGTCCCTATCTTGGGGGTCAACCAGGAAGTCAGTAGCGGATTGGTTGGCAACAGGAGCCATGAAATCGATCAAAAGAGGTTTGGAATGTCGGTACCCTTGCAGAAGGGCCCAAGTGGGCTTCAAGGGCCCTTTTAACTTCCATTTTGCTCATGGAACCGAAACTGGACGCTATCCCGTGCCTTTGGGGTCTCGCCTTGACGCCTTTGTAACAAGTCCCTTCATGATCAGGGTCAGTTGGAGGACCCCGTGCCCAACCGGCGGTTACACCGTGAGACTGGGTGGGGCCTTTTCTTTTCATAATCCGGGGTCGCCCAAACCCGGCTATATTGCCACCAGCTCCCTCCCTATGGACGACCCTGCCCATCGGTTGTTCTCTGCGAACAAACCCCGGGGGGAGACCTTGGGGCGCCCGGAGATCATGGCTTGGGCAGTCGACGAACCGCGCGAGGAACTGAGATGGCCGTGTGCCTGCCTGGAGACTCGCCCCGAGGGGCCCGTGGTTGGAAGAGAAGGGTGGATGCGGGGCCTCGCCCCCTCGGCGTAGCCCTTTTTGATGAGATGATGATTATAATATTTATAATATAATATAATTTATAATATATATATATATATTAAATAAAAATATTATATATGGTGCACACAACACACACACAACCACCACACACACACACAATATATATTATATTATATAATAAAATTATATTATATTATATATAATTTTATATATATTATATAATGTATATATTAAAAATTATATATATATAATATATTTTTATATTATTATTATTAGATAGTAGATAATAGATAGATAGAAAATAGATAATAGATATAATAATTTGTATAATTTAAAATTAGATATATAGATATTAGATATTAGATATATTTAACACACACACACACACAAATATATAAATATATATATATATATATATATATAATATATATATATTTAAAATATATATATATATATATTAATAAAATATATATATAGATATAGTATTAGATATAGATAATAGATATTAGATATAATAAATATAAAATATATAGATTATTTAATATATAAATATATATATATTAAAATATATAATATAATATAATATAATAATAATAATATATAAATATATATAATATAAATATCATATATATTATAATATAAAATATATATATATTATAAAATATATATATAATATATAAACGTCTTTTAGGTGATGTGTGTGTGTGGGTTTTTATACAAACACAACATATACCGAAGCACACAAACACACATAAACCACAAGCATGCACCACACACACAAACAACCACACAACATCCACGCACAACAAAACACCACAAATACACACACACACACACACACTCCAAAATTACACATACACCACACACCCCACCAAAGAAAAACCCCACACACCACACACATATTTTTAAAATATATGTATCTATATATAACTATATCTATTCTATTATCTATCATCTATTTTTTTTTTTTTTTCTATCTATCTATCTATTTTTAATTATTATAATAAATATATATATTATATATATA
>NW_023662258.1:0-16378 GCF_015228065.2 Penaeus monodon | reverse complement strand
GGGGTGAATACCTAATTAAGCCCAACCCAATACAATATGTGTCAAAGATCTTATTGAAGTCACCCTGAATTCAAGACTAGGGATTATATCAGCTAAACACAAAATTTGTTTTAAGGACAGGATGTTACGGTACCAGAGATGCAAACCGGACGTGTCATACACAGTATGATGTGCAAAAGGAACTCCGCTTTGTGAAACAATAAGAATTTCTTTTGATAAGGTGAACTGAGTTGCTGATGTGTTCGCGATATTTTGAAACACACGGAGGGGGGGCAGTTATACTGGATTGACAGATGATTTGCGCACATGTGAATCTATATATGAAGCAATAGAGGACAGCGGTCAGAGTTATGGATGAGAATCAGATCATGCCACACAAAAGCGATTCGACAAAGACGTACACTGTACGCCTCCCATCATTTTCAATCTGTACAGAGGAGATGGCAGAAGAATGTTGGAAGAACAAATATGAAAAACGTAAGCTTGCATATGACAATACTATGGTATACTGCAAAATGAGGCATGGATCACAGATATATAATGCACGGACCGTGTTAAATGATGGATAAGAGAAATTTGGAAATGAAGGAACAAATGTAAATAAGGTCCCTAAGTTATTTTATGTACGGATTTAAAGAGGTGTGTTTGGAATTATCATTATATATAATTATATTATTAAACATATAATAGATGTATACTTATATTCATATATGTACCCATAATATATATATATAATCGTATATTTTATTGTCCTAATATATTTATACATAGTATATATTATCTATAAAATAGCTATATATATTATAATATAAATATATATATATAAATTTAGATATATATACCCCATGTATAAAAGGGGCATTTAGTCACGAGCACGAATCCGCGGGTTAGTACCACGAGGAGGAAAAAGTCCTTGACACCAGCTGCAGCGGGGAATAATTCGTCCGATTCCTCCTCCAGCACTCCGCAGCCACGGTCCTCTGAAGAATCCTTACCGTTCCTGTGTTGAACATCCCCTTCTTCACAACGCTCCAAGTGAGATCAGCGTACCCTCCTAAGGTAGCAGCACACAAGCGCGTTCCAGGACCATGGACACAGTTCAGACGATTTCGTGCTATACGTTCACTGCATAACAGAAATAAAACAAGGACCGCTGCATGTTTATGTACTGTATTAAAGAGGATGGTCTTTTGAATATCATTATATATGAATATATATAATCATATAATATATGCTAGAATTATATAATGTATTACAGTAAATTCCTTTTTTCTTTATATTTATATTTGTTATGACAGATAGTATATATAGTATATCTATATACATATATAACATACAATTTAGATATATATAAAGTAAAAGGCCTTTGGTCCGAGCACGAATCCGCGGGAGCTACACGAGGAAAGTTCCCTGTGCCCACCATGGCAGCGGGAATAATTCGTCCGACTTCCACCTCCTCCAGCACTCCGCCAAGCGACAACGTACTCTGAAGGAATACCTTCCCGTTTCCTGTTGCTCCCCTTCTTCAAAACGTCCCAAAGTGAGATCAGCTCCCTCATAAAGTAGTGCATAAAGCCGCCAGCGACCATGACAGTTCGAAGATTGTGCAATTACGTTCTGCAATAACAGAAAAAAAAAGGAAAGCTGCGCTTAATGTTGCAGTATGGTGTGGGCTTATTCTCACGGTGAGTGTTGTTAGCAGTGATATTAACTCCATATGATGTTGAAATAAACAAGATAGACAGAGCCTTATTATGCCCTTCAAGATTAGGGACACCAACGAAGGTGTAACCAAAATAGATAATATATGTGCGAAATGGGGATCTCCTGTCACAGTCTCTAACTCTCGGCCCTCTATAATATATTATATAATATTACTATACTATATATCTCATATATATTATACTACTATATATTTATATACTCTACGACTATATATATATTACAACTATTCTCTATTTTTTATATATATATAAATATATATATATTATATATATTACTTATATATATATATTATATTAATATAAGCACCACTTATATTATCAGATATAATTATACACTAGTAGAGAAATATGATAGATCTATACTAGTATATATATTAGATAATAATATATATATATATATTCACACTCTTTTGCCCCACCATAATGCGTGTTTCACGAACTACTTCGGCTGACATCATGTAGTTGGCTGGATCTTATACTTGTTGGCTGGACATGGTATGTGTGTGTTCCTTGCCTCATGGCACAACGCTCCCTGTCAGTTGACACGAACCTCGACCATCAGATCGTCATGATAATCTTTGAGTCCGATTCTTTAACCATTCCGGCACGCGCATCATGTCTATGTATGTGTTGTAATAGTAGTATATAGTACTGTACTATATCTATATATATATATATATATATATATATTTACACATATATATATATTATATGTGTGTCAATATCTAGATATATATAGGATGACTATATATATATCTAGTATAGATATTCTATTAGACTACATATATGTATATATATATGCACATATATATATATACTACTTATATTATATATAATATACTATATATAATTACTAACTAATATTATATATATCACTATGTGCTATATATATTAGTGTAATATATATATGGATATAATATATATATATATAATATATATATATGTTATATGTGTGTGGTATATATATTCTATCTCATTTCTTGATATATATATCTATATTGTGTCCATATAAACACACCACACACACACACAAACACATTTTAAAAATTATAATTATAATTATTTTATATATATATATATATATAATTATTTATATATATATATATATAATATATATAATATAATTATAATATGTTATATATATATTTTTATATAATATATATATAATTAATTTTATATATATATTTTATTTTTTCCCTATGATATCTTTATATTGTTAAATATATAATTATATTGTATATTATTCACAACACACACACACACCTGTAACGATCCCCAAAAAGCGGGAGTGCAGACACTAGGGAAAAATCGGGGGAAACGGAAAAGGGTAAAACAGACTTTTACTTTTGTTGAGATTATTGAAAGAAGGATGTACAACTGACGGACAGATTTTCCCCGGGTCACGTGCTGAAGGCTGTTTTTGTCCAAAGGGTTTAAAGGATAAGTCTGATATGCGAAGCTTGGCCTCCCCGGGGCTATCCCATGGGGGGAGCCCCTGTGTGCAAATCCGCCTCGCCACGTGTGTCACTGGTGCTACCGGCTGACCTAGCCCTTCCCCCGTGGTGCCCCCCCAGCATCCCTCCAGGGAAATTGAAACTTCTCGCGCCTGGGCGGGGCGCGAACCCCGCCCCCGGATGAGAGGCCACACGTTACCATTGTACTAGCCCGGGGGCTGTCTTGCTCGCGGGCAAACCCTCTTTTTACAATTGAACTAGGAAACCACAGGGGTTCGAGTACTGAAAGGGAGGAGGGGATGTGATGGAAACGAACGGCGCGCGAGGCGGAAGGCCTGGGATGTCGCGTCCGTTGTCATGTCTAGCAAAGTTTGGTTGAAAGGGGTTATGTTTTTGTATTAAATAATATATTTATAAGTACAGTTCATAGGGTAGAAATAGTGAGTGAGGGAAAAGGGGGTCTGCTAAAAGGGCCCCCAAGGGTGGTCCTGTAGCTAAAAGGGTTTAACAAAACACTCAAGACCATTAGGAGATTTTGGGGTATTTGGGGGAGGTAAAATGGTATTACATCGCTCGGTAAAGCTACCGGCCCGTCCCCCCCCGCAAAGGGTAAGAAATAAAAGGCGCATCTAGCAAAACCCCCCCTAAGCAAAAATTCCTACTCCAAAAAAAAAAGCAAAACAGTCCCATAAATCAAAAATCCATACGGATAACAAAAAGTGCATACATAACATCAAGAAGGGTACCAACTTAGAAGTTTAATAATATACGAAATACAATAAATACTTTTAAAAAATCATTAATATAAAATAACGTAAATATTATGTGATTCCGAAACGAAAAGACAAATAAGCACAACAATTGAATAAGAAATATTAATAGCAGCGTAGAAATACAATCACATAACAAAGATATCTGGAATACAAAAAAAATTGTACAGATAAATAGCCGGCTAGCCTGCAATGTGAGGAAAAAAAGGCTCCGCCGACGGCGCCTGCGAAAACCAGTGTTGACAGGCATCTCCGTGCTAAGTCCTAATCCTATGCAACGATACGTACAAACCAAGCACGAGGGCTAATACTCCGAAAATGTAGCATATGGGAAAGGCCATAGGTTACTGTGGGGGGGGGAAATAAATAAAGGGGATCCAAATGATCATCAATGAAGGAGGAATTCTTTTCCGATGGGGGGGAAAAAATTTTCTGGCGGGGAGGTTTACGAGGTCGGCGAGAGAAGGGGGGAAGACGGTGGTATGGTTAAAAATGATGATATGGGCGAAAGGTAATGAGCGGGAGTCAAGTCGGCAAAACCGCGGGAGAATAAAGCCCCGTGACCAGGGGCGTTGTTTACAATTTACGGATATGTTGACGTCGTCTTTTTGTCTCGTGGGAAGTCGGGCATCGCATAATCGTAGAAACAGAAAAAAATATCGAAATGCGAAATACAACCCTAACCCGGGGCGGGAAAGCAAAAAACAAACGACATGGTATGAAAAAACAACCGAGCTGGGTTGGGGGGGCCCCAAGAGCATTTGTAAAAAGGTACGATAGGCGGGGGAAGGTCGGCTCAGCACCGGGAGACGCGTGACCCCGCAGTCAGGTACTCCCGGGGCCGCAAAAGGGAACGGGGGTCACATGACCATTCCCTCGGGGCGCGGGTGGGGTGACCAACAAAAGGATCATACTCCTCTGAAATCATCAAGCTGTAAACCCGTAAGGGGCACGCTATGGGGCCCCATACGTAAAAAAGGGGGTCAAAAAAAAAAATATCTAAAGGGACTATCATTAGATTAATACACAATAAGCAAAAATGTAGGGAACGTCATCAGCTGCGTGCGTGCCCGTCTGAGGCATATCGCCCAGGCTTGAAAAACTCTGGAGGGGAGGCCCCGGGGCCTCGTTTTTTGGCGAGCGGTGCTGAAAAGGGAAAACCGCCTCGGCTTTGAAACAACACAAAAATGGAGGGTCAGGGGCCCCTCGTGTTTGCAGCAGTGCGGGGGAAAACCGTCCTCAGGTTTTTGAAACAACCACAGAAATGAGGCTCACGGCCTCGTGTTTGTAAACGAGTGCTAGGGGCCCCGTCCTCGGGTTTTTGAAACAACCACAAAAATGGAGGCGTCACGGCCTCGGTTTGCGACGGTGCTGGGGGAAAAAACCGTCCTCAGGCTTTGAAACAACCACAGAAATGGGGCGTCAGGGGCCTCGTGTTTGTAAACAGTGCTGAGGAGAACCTCCTCAGGTTTTTGAAAAAACCCACAGAAATGGAGGGTCACGGCCTCGGTTTGCGAGCGATGCTGAGGAAAACCCGTCCTCAGGTTTAAATGGGGCCCCGGAGTCTACAGTACGCAACCGGGCCGCGGGTGAGCAAGGCGGGGCGGGCTTGGGGGGCACCTAAATTCCAAAAAGATGATAATGTTCGGGGGCGATGGCAGCGAAACTCAACGGAGCAGAGCGAAGACATTTGCTCAAAATTTATACAAACCCCTAACAGGCAATCTTTCCTGTGAAAATCGAACGGCAAATAAAAGGACGAGGAGGTTTTCTGACATATGGACTCGACAACGGGGGAAAAGACCAGTACAAATAATGTGCGCCTGAGAGGTTACTAGAAAAAAGTAAAATATCACGGGCCGCCCTTATGTCAAATAGGAGTTTCGTCAAAGTCTCTGTGGTTTGTTTGAGACAGGGGAAAATTTAAATCACGGGTTTTTGGGGAAAAGTCTGATTTTTTCGTGTCAGCAAGTGAGGGATGATACAGTTTTCAATCGAGATCATATATGTAAAAATTTACCGGGAACTTTTTTTGCGGTTTTTGGGAAAGGTCAAAAAAAGGGGGGGGGAAATAGGAAAGGAAAAAACACTAAGGGGGGGTGGGGGAGGAAAATGTGGTGTCCTCGTGGTTCTCGTTTGTTTTACATGTTCGTGTTTTCCGGGGGTTTTTTGTGAAAGTGGCATCAGTCAATTGGAATATATTTAAGAAATTAGTTATGGATGTTTTGGAAAAGTAATGAAAAAAAATAAATGGGAAAGCACTAATTGAAAGGGGGTATGAATGGCGAGGAGTGATGAGTTCGAGAGAGGGCGGTGCCCGTTTTGTTTAATGGGAAAGAAACATATGTAAAGTACGGGGTTAAACGGACAAAATGGAAAAATTCAAGGAAAATATTCACCTAGATTCCCAACTGAAAAAAAATATGCGCCTTAACACAATACTCTGACTAACCTTGGAATTTGTTTGGGTTTTGGGGCTGATTCGGTTGCAGTGATCGTCCCGCGGGGGAATGTGGATCGTCAGCACGGGAGGGGGTGGACATGCGCGGGGGGGTGGTCCGTCGTGGGAGGGTGGGGTCCCACTCAGGGGGACTTCATGGATTCCCAAATTCGGTTCACGGTTGGGCACGGCTGGGCCCGAATTTCCCCCGTGGGCAAGTGCCCAATTGGGTTTTGTAACGGGGGTACGCGTGAATATTCTGGTACTTGGTGAGGTGGGGAAAAGGACTCAGCAAATCGGGAAACGGTGTGTCGATGTAAACCCGCGTGGGCTGCTTGCTTTGCTTGTTTCTTGAGATCTTTCTGTGTGTGGTTTTGACAGCGTCGTTTTGCCCGTTGCTTTTGGGGCAGGAGTCTGTAGGCCGGAGGGCGGGGGGTTTTTTGTGGGGCCCACCCGTCCGCCGCCCCCTGTAACATGGGCCCATAACGGAGAGTGCAGACAAAAACGCGTCTGGCACTATGAGGAATTTGGCCAGCGGCAAAAATGAAACAGACTTTTATTGTTTTTTGAGATATATTTTAATGAAGGGTGGTAAATGAGGACAGAGTTCAGTCCGGCACGGCTGAAGGGGTGTCTGTCGTCGCTCGCAGGCGACCCTCTTTTTTACAGATTGAACTAGGAAAATCAAGGGGGTTTCGATGACTAGGGAATAGGGGGAGAGGATGTGATCGTGTAAACGGAAAGGCGTCGCGAGCGGGAAACCTGCGGGTGTCGCGTCCGTTGTCATGTCTAGCAAAAGGGGGGTAGTAAGGTTAGTGTTTTGTATTAAATATATATTTATAAATTAAAGTGTTTGATCAATGGGGATAAGGGGGCAAAATGGCCCCCAAAGGGGGTCCTGTCTATAAGGGGTTATACGAACACTAAAATCCCTTTTGTGGCTCTCGGGGGGATATTTTGGTGGAGGTGAAATAGGCCCTATGTGAAATAGGGATTACCAGACACACACCACGCACCAAATCACTATTTTAACGAACCATTTGTGTGTTAATTTTTTATTTTTGGTATGTATAATGCGTGTATTATAAATAATATATATATATATATATATTATTATATATTATATTAAAAATATATAATAAAAATATATATATATATATATATATATATATATATTAAAATAATTAAATAATATGTGTGTGTTGTGTTTGTTGTGGGTTATATATTTGTATAATATACATACACATGTACGGTATGTGTGTTGTGTGTGTATTATATATATATATATATAATATAATATATATATATATTATATATGGTGTGTGTGGTGTGTGTGTGTGTGGGTGTGTATGTGTGTGTGTGTGTGTTTGGTGTTATGTATAATATTATTAATTTTATATATATTAAATTATAATATATATAATATATATTGTATATATAGCCTAAATTTTTATATTATATTATATATATATAATATATATATAAATATATAATGTAATTTTATAGCCAAAATATATATATATATATTATATAATATATATTATATATAGATATATATTAATATAAATATTTGTGTGTGGGTGGTTTCTTTAGTATAAAAAATATTAAAATATTTATATTATTAATTAAAATATTATAATATATATATATTATACATATATATTACACCAATATATTTAAAATTATATTTATTATAAATAATATATATATATAATATTATTTCTTTAGTGGCGCGCACGCTTTTTTATATGTATATTTATATATTTATTATATAAAATAATTTATAATTATATTATATATATATATAATTGTTTTTGTGTGCGTTACGTGTGCCGCACGCATTTGTATATGTATATAATTAATAATATTTTAAAAATAATATATATATTATATATATATAATAATATATAGGAAATACATGTTATATATTATATATTAAAAAATATCTGACTAACCTTGGAATATGTAGTTGGTTGTGGGCTGATTTCGGGTTGCAGTAATCGTCACCGCGGGAAGTGGTGGTGTCAACGAGGGGGTGGGGGTCACAGCGCGGGGAGGTGGCCGCAGTGGGAGGGATGGGGGTCCTACGTCGGGCCACTTCATGGATTCCCAGACTTCGGTTCACGGTTGGGGACGGCGGGGCCGTAATTCCTCGTTGGGCGAAGTGCGAATTAGCGTTTTGTAAGGTGGTACGGTGAATATATGCTCGTATTGGTGAGGCTGGGGACAGACGTCAGCACTCCCCCAGCGGGTGTCAGAGTAAACACGGTGGGCTGCTTGCTTTGTTTCTTTAGATCTTTCTCGGTGTGGGATTTGTCAGCGTCTGTTTTGCCCTTTTTCTTTGGAGGGAGGGTTGTAGGCGGAGGCGGGGTTTGTTTGGGGGGCCCAATCCCGTCGCTGCCGCCCCGTAACGATGGCCCATAACGGGAAGTGCAGACAAAAAACGGTCTGGGACTATGAGGGAAACTTGGCCCCGCGGGAAAGGGGAAAAAGCTTCTTACTTGTTTGTTTAGATATATTAAGAGAGGATGGTACAACGACGGACAAGTTCAGTCCCGGGCACGTGTGAAGGCTGTCTGCTGTTTCCCCGAGGCGACCCCCTTTTTATACGATTGAATAGGAAACTACAGGGGGGGCGATGCTGGGAATTGGGAGGGATTGATGTGTAAAGGAACGGCGTCGCGAGGGGGAAGGCCTGCGGATGTCGCGTCCGTTGTCTTCAGAAAGGTGTGGTTGTAGGGTTGGGTTATTGTTTTAAAATTTAATATATTTTAAAATTTCAGTGTATATGGATAGCAAAATAAGGTAAAAAGGGGGGGGCCCCGCTAAAGTTGCCCAAATCCGTCCAAATTTAAAAACCTCAAATCCATTAGTAGCTCCTGGGGGATTTTGGGTGTAGGTGAAAAGCCATATGTAAAATGGGTTTTACACGACAACACGCACCACAAAAATAACAATGTACACAAACCATTTGTGTGTGTAGTATTATATGTGTATGTATGAATGCGTGATAATAAATTATATTATATATATATATAATATATATATATATAATAAATACTATATATATATAATATATAGGGTTTTATTTTAAATATATAATATAATATTTATAATCTATATGATATATTATATATATACTATATTATAATATATATGTTATATATTAAATTATATACATATATTTATATATATATATGTATATATTATATATATTATAATTATTATATATATAATATATATATATTTTATATATCACGCATTCATCCATACCATATAATACATACACACACAAATGTGTTCGGTACATATGTGTATTGTGGGGCGTGCGTGTGTGTCTGTGTAATACCTATTTCACATATGGCCTATTTCACCTCACACCAAATATCCCCCAGAGATGCTCACAATGGATCTTGAGTTTTTCGTATAACCCTTATAGCTACAGGACCCCCTTGGGGCCACTTGTAGCAGACACCTTCCATCACCTACTATTCTATCCATATGACTGTTAACTTATAAATATATATTTTTAAATACAATAACACTAACCTTACATACCACACCTTTGCTAGACATGACAACGGACGCGACATCCGCAGCCTTCCGCCTCGCGCGCCGTTCCGTTTACACGATCACATCCTCTCCTCCATACTTCCTAGTACATCGCAACCCCTGTGAGTTTCCTAGTTCAATCTGTAAAAAAGATGGTCGCCTGCGAGCGACAGACAGACAGCCTTCAGCACGCTGACCGGACTGAACCTCTGTCCGTCAGTTGTACCATCCTCTCATTATAATATATCTCAACAAACAAGTAAGAAGTCTGTTTCACCTTTGCCGCTGGCCAAGATTTCCTCATAGTGCCAGACGCGATTTGTCTGCACTCTACCGCTTATCGGCCATCGTTACAGTGGCGGCAGCGAGGGGATTCGGCCACAACAAAAACCCTGCCTCCGGCCCTACAGACTCCTGCCTCCGAAGCAACAGGCAAAAACAGACGCTGATCAAATACCACACACGAGAAAGATCTCAAGAAACAAGCAAAGCAAGCAGCCCACGCGTGTTTACATCTGACACACCGCTTGCCGATGTGCTGACGTCCTGTCTCCAGCACTCACCAAGTACGCAGCATATATTCACGCGTACCACCGTTACACAACGCTAATTGGCGCACTTCGCCCAACGAGGGAATTACTGGCCCAGCCGTGCCCAACCGTGAACCGAAGTCTGGGAATCCAGTGAAGTGGCCTGACGTAGGGCCCACCCCTCCCACTGACGGACCACCTCCCCGCGCTGATGATCCACCACCTCCTCGTGCTGACGATCCACCACTTCCCCGCGGTGACGATCTACTGCAACCCGTAATCAGCCCCACAACCAACTACATATTCCAAGGTTAGTCAGAGTATTGTGTTAATATATATATATATATACATGTATTTCCATTATATATATATATATATATATATATATATATATATATAATATAAAATATATATATATATAATTATATATATATATATAAAATGTGTGTTATATATTGTATATATATATATATATATATATATATATATATATAATATATATATATATTATATATATTTTCATTATACATAATAGACACAACACACACCACATATATATATATATATTATATATATATATATAATATATTATTTTAATATATTAGTGCATATATATACATATATATAATATATATATATATATATATATATCTATATATATATATATAATATTACATACACACACAAAACACACACCCCAACACACCAAAACACCACACACACACACACACACACACATATATATATATAAAATATATATATATAAATATATATATATATATATATATATATATATATATATATATATATATATTTATATATACACGCATTCATACATACACATATATATACATACACACACAAATGTGTTCGTGTACATATGTGTATTTGTGTGCGTGCGTGTGTGTCTGTGTAATACCTATTTCACATATGGCCTATTTCACCTCACACCAAATATCCCCCCAGAGATGCTCACTAATGGATCTTGAGTGTTTCGTATAACCCTTATAGCTACCGGACTCCCTTGGGGCCACTTGTAGCAGACACCTTCCATCACTCTACTATTGCTATCCATATGACACTGTTAACTTATAAATATAAAAATTTTATCAATAACACTAACCTCTACATACCACACCTTTGCTAGACTGACAACGGACGCGACATCCGCAGGCCTCCGCCTCGCGACGCCGTTCCGTTTACACGATACATCCTTTCCTCCATACTTCCTAGTACATCGCAACCCCTGTGAGTTTCCTAGTTCAATCTGTATAAAAGAGGGTCGCCTGCGAGCGACAGACAGACAGCCTTCAGCACCTGACCGGACTGAACCTCTGTCCGTCAGTGTACCATCCTCTCATTATAATATATCTCAACAAACAAGTAAGAAGTCTGTTTCCCTTTGCCGCTGGCCAAAATTTCCTCATAGTGCCAGACGCGATTTGTCTGCACTCTACCGCTTATCGGCCATCTTTTACAGTGGCGGCAGCGACGGGATTCGGCCCACAACAAACCCTGCCTCCGGCCTACAGACTCCTGCCTCCGAAGCAACGGGCAAAACAGACGTGATCAAATACCACACACGAAAAAGATCTCAAGAAACAAGCAAAGCAAGCACCCCACGCGTGTTACATCTGACACACCGCTTGCCGATGTGCTGACGTCCTGTCTCCAGCACTCACCAAGTACGCAGCATATATTCATGCGTACCACCGTTACACAACGCTAATTGGCGCACTTCGCCCAACGAGGGAATTACGGGCCCAGCCGTCCCCAAACCCGTGAACCGAAGTCTGGGAATCCAGTGAAGTGGCCCTGACGTAGGAGCCCACCCCTCCCACTGCGGACCACCTCCCCGGGGCTGATGACCCACCACCTCCTCGTGCTGAACGATCCCCACTTCCCCGCGGTGACGATCTACTGCAACCCGAAATCTGCCCCTCTACCAACTACATTTTCCAATGTTAGTCAGAGTATTGTGTTAAGGCGCATTTTTTTTTTCAGTTAGTATATCTAGGTGATTCTTTTTTTTCCTTGAATATTTCCATATTGTCCGATTTAATCCCGTACTTTACATATGCTTCATTTTCCCCATTGAACAGAAAACGGCGCACCGCCCTCTCTCGAACTCACTCACTCCTCGCCATTCACTACTCCCTTTCAATTAGTGCATTCCATTTATATTTTTCATTATCTCTTCCTACACTCCATAACTAATTTCTCTTAATCATATTCTACAATCTTGACTGATGCCACTTTCACAGAAAACACAGGAAAACACGAACTGTACAAAACGCACGAACCCACGAGTGACCCACATTTTCCTCACCCACCTCCCCTTAGTGTTTTTTCCCCTTTCCCTATTTCCCTCTCCCCCGCTTTGTCTGACCTTTCCAAACACACAGCAAACAAGTTCCGGGTAACTTATTACATTATGATCTCGATTGAACACTGTATCATCCATCACTTGCTGACACTGAACACAGACTTTCCAAAAACACCGGGACTTGAATTTTCCGCTGTCTCAGAAAAAACGCACAGAGACTTTGACGAAACTCAGCATATTTGACACTAATGGACTGGCCAGTGATTTTGGGGTACTTTTTTTCATAGTTAATCCTCTCAGGCGTCACAGTATTGTACCTTGCGTCTTTTCGCCGTTGTCGACGTCCATATCGTACAGAAAAACCTCCTCGCCCTTTAATTCGCCCGTTGCGATTCTACAGGACAAGATTCCCGTGCTTAGTGTGTTTGTATAATTTTTAGAGCAATATGTCTTTCGCTCTGTCTCCGTTGAGTTTTCGCTGCCATACGCGCCCAGTTTAAAATTATCATCTTTAGGAATCTTATGTGCCCCTGCCAAGCCTGCCACGCCTTCGTCTCAGCCCGCGGCTCAGGTTGCTGTACTGTCAGACTCCGTTGGTCCTATTAACTGAGGACGGTTTTTCCCTCAGCACTCGTTTACAAAAACGAGGCCCCTGACGCCTCATTTCTGTGGTTGTTTCAAAGCCTGAGGACGGTTTCTCCCTCAGCACTCGTTCACAAACACGAGGCCCGTGACGCCTCATTTCTGTGGTTGTTTCAAAGCCTGAGGACGGTTTTCCCTCAGCACTCGCTCGCAAACACGAGGCCGTGATGCCTCCACTCCAGTAGTTGTTTCGAAGCCTGAGGACGATATCCTCAGCACGGCACGCACGCGCTGATGACGTTTTCCCCCACATTTGTGCATGTATCTGTGTATCTAATCAATAGTATAGTCCCTTTAGATATTTTTTTCTTTTGACCCCCCTTTGTGTACTGTATGGTGCCCATGAGCGTGCCATCTACGGTTGGCACAGCATTGATGATTTCAGATGGAGTATGCATCCTTGTGTTGGTCACCCTACCCGCGCCACGAGGCAATGGTCATTGTGACCCCTGTTACCTTAAGCGTGCCACGGGAGTACCTGACTGCGGGGTCACGCGTCTCCCGGTAGCTGAGCTCGACCTTCCCACGCCTACTCGTACCTCTGTTACACATGCTCTTGGCCCGTCGACACCTGCAGCTCCGGTTGTTTTGCATACCATGTCGTTTGTTTTAGCTCCTGCCGAGATTGAGGATTGTATTTCAGCATTACGATATTTTTTTCTAGTTTCTACGATTACTGCTGATGCCTGACTATCCCACGAGACAATTAGACGACGTCAACATATCACGTAAATTGTAACAACGCTCATGGTCAGCGGTGCGTTCATTCTCCCGCGGTTTTGCCGACTTGACTCCCGCCTCATACCTTACGCCCATATCATCATTTTCACTACTCATAACACCCTCTTCCCCCTTGCTCTCGCCGACCTCGCTAAACCTCCCTGCCAGCAATTTTTCCCTCCCTATCGCGAACGTAAGATTCCTCCCTTCATTCGATGATCATTTGGATCCCTTTGATTTCATTCCCCCCTCACATGTAACCTATGGCCTTCCTATACTGTCTACATTATTCGGAGTATTAGCCGTTCGTGCTTGGTTTTTGTACTTATCGTTGCATAGTGATTAGGACATTAGCACGGAGACTGCCTGTCAACACTGGTGACGCAGGCGCCGTCGGCGCTTAGCCTTGTATATTCCTCACATTGTCACTGGGTAAGCCCGGCTATTTATCTTGTAAATCTTTTATTGTATCCCCCGTATATCTTTGTTACTGTTAGATTGTATTTCTACGCTGCTATATATATATTACTTATTCATGATTAGTTGTGCTTATTTGTCATTTTCTGTTTCGTGAATCACATAAATATTCACGTTATTTTATATGATATACTGATTTTATACATTGTATGTTATTGCTATTTCGTATGATTTATTAAGCTTCTAAGTTGTGTACTTCTTGATGTTACTGTATGCACTTACTGTTTTCCGTATGGATTGTTGTATTTCAGGTACTGTTTGCTTATTTTTTGTGAGTAGGATATTTATGCTTAGGCTGTAATGTTTTGCAGATGCGCCTTTTCACTTCTCTGACACCTCTGCGGCGGGGGCTGCCGCGGTAGCGTGACCGAGCGATGTAATACCTATTTCACCTCCACCAAATATCCCCCCAGAGATGCTCACTAAGGTCTGAGTGTTTCGTATAACCCTTATAGCTACAGGACTCCCTTGGGGCCACTTGTAGCAGACACCTTTCCTCACTCTACATTGCTATCCATATACACTGTTTAACTTTAATATATATATTTAATACAATAACACTAACCTACATACCACACCTTTGCTAGACATGACAACGGACGCGACATCCGCAGGCCTTCCGCCCCGCGACGCCGTTCCGTTTACACGATCACATCCTCTCCTCCCCTACTTCCTAGTACATCGCAAACCCTGTGAGGGTTTTCCCAGTTCAATCTGTATAAAAGAGGGTCCCCCTGCGAGCGACAGACAGCCTCCGGGCTAGTACAGTGGTAAAGGGTCGGCCTCTCATCCGAGGGGTCGGTGGTTCGCGCCCCGCCCAGGCGCGAGAAGTTGCAATTGTCGCCTGGAGGTCACTGCTGTGGCTGGGCACCACGGCGGGTAAGGACTAGGTTCAGCCGAGTCAGCACCAGCTGACACACGTGAGCGAGTCGGCATTAGTCGACACAGGGGCCCGGGGTCCCCTCATGGCATAGCCCGGGGGAGGCCAAGCTTCGCATATCAGACTTATCCTTAACCTTAGCGACAGACAGGGCAGCCTTCAGCACGCGACCGGACTGAACTCTGTCCCTCCCGTTGTACCATCCTCTCATTTACAATATATCTCAACAAACAAGAAGAAGTCTGTTTCACCTTTGCCGTTGCCCAAGATTTCCTATAGTGTCGCCACTCTACCCCTTACGGCCATCGTTACAGTGTGTGTGTGTGTGGTGTGTAATTAATACATATATAATTAATACTTTATAACAATATATAGAGATATAAATATATATAATATAATATATATATAGAAATATATATATATATATATATATATATATATATATATATTATATATATATATATATATGTGGGTGTGTGTGTGGTGGTGTGTGTGTGTATATATGGACAAATATAATTATATATAAAATATATATAATATAATTATATATAATATATAATAATAAATATATATATACATATATAAAATATATATATATATATATATATTATATAATATATATATACACCTATATATATATATACATATATTTTATATATATATATATATTATATAAATATATATATATATATATATATAATAAACACATACATATACATGAGGCCCGCGGTGCCTGAATGGTTAAAGAATCGGACTCAAAGATTATCATGACAATCTGAGGTCGAGGGTTCGTGTCATGACAGGGAGCGTTGTGCCCATGAGCAAGGAACACACACATACCCAGGGGCCGCCAACCATATAAA
>NW_023662257.1:0-16378 GCF_015228065.2 Penaeus monodon | reverse complement strand
ACATTTGCACACATCTAACAAGGGGGTTAAAAAAAAACCAGAGGCAAATAAAACAAAAAAGAAATAACAGAACCACAAAACACACACACAACAAAAACAACAAATCCAAAATAATTACCAATAACATAGACATTACCCAATCCAAATAATTACCAATACATAGACTTACCACACCCATACCCCATCATCACCCACACCCACTACCCACACCCATAACTCATATCCATCACCAAATTTCCCAATACCACACTCAAAAACAAAGATAACTGAAAAAAATAGACTGGAAATTAAATGGATGATTACCACAAAAAAAAAAAAAAAAAAAAAAAAAAAAAAAAAATAAAATATATATATAAAATATATATATATAAAATATATATATATAAATATATATATATATATATAAAACAGCAGTATTGAATTTGATGAACAATATAAACTTGGGGAAAATTTATTTTAAAGATAAAAATGGAAACAATAAATGATTTCACCCTAATTTTAAAACAAGTAATGAATCTGAAAAAAATACAAAAATAGTAACATGGAATGCACATTCCATCAAAAAAAAAAAAAAAAAAAAAAAAAACAGATTTCATCTATCTAATATTCAAAGATTACCCAGGACAAATACAAAAACAAACAAACAAAAAACTAGAAACAAAAATAAAAAAAGAACTCCTAAATAGTTATAATTATGAAGACATAAATAAGATATAACTTTAGAAGAATTAACATATGTTATAAAAATACAAAAAATGGTAAAGCCTTGATAAAATTACATATGAATTTTATAAAAATGCACCTGAGAACATAATAGAATATTAAAAATCTTTAATAAATATTGGGATAAAAAAGAATATCCAAATGAAAAAAGGCAATAATCAATTCAATTTATAAATCAAGGAAGGACCCGACAAAAATAAATTCATATAGATTCATAAACAGAACAGTGTGCATTAGAAAAATCTTTGAAAATATAATAACAAAGACTAAACTAGCGGCTAGAAAAAAAATACCCTAGATGAAGACCTTATAGGCTTTAGACCCAAACAGGAGTACAATAGATGCCCAAAACAAAAAATTGAAATGAGAATAAGACAAGCAATAAAAGAAAAAAAATACACATTAATGTATGTTTAGACATAGATAAAGCTTTTGACTCCATCAATCACGAAACAATTTTAATAAAGGCTAAAAATATAGGATTAGGAGGTAAAGTATTACAACCGTTAAATAATTTTCTAACTGAAAGAACCTTTCAAGTACAAATTGGAGAACAAAATTCAACAAGGATCCTCTAAACCCCCACCCACCCTTTTCAGTTATAGTCATGTCAGATATAAAAATACCAAAAGAAATAGATAAAGTAATATATGCAGATGACTTAACCCTAATTACTTCAGATATAAATTTAGTAGAAGCAAAAAATTTAGAACAAAGGGTAAACAAATAAAAGAATGGTCAGATAAATGGAACCTTAATGAAAGTAAGTAATGTGTTTCACAACAAAAAAGTAGAACAATATCCTATAATAAAAACAGGAAACATTTAAATAGAACCCACTTTAGGACTTTAGGACTAAATTTTGATGCCCAAATCTGACTTGGGAAAAAATGACATATGTAAAAACAAAAATAATGAATAGAAAGATATGAAAAATGGTATCATTAACTTGGGGGGTCTAATAGAGAAACTTTAATGAAATTCTTTAATAATATAAAATAAATCAAATAAAAATATGAAATAACCATATATGGTACAACAATCAGACAGAATTGAAAAATTAAAAACCATCCAAATAATGCTTTAAGATTGCAACAGGATCCTTCAGATCACACCAATAATAGTGCTACAAGCACTGACAAATCAAATCCCAATAGCAAATAGAATAAAGAATTAGAGTGTATCCAGTTATTTAAAAAAAAATAGAAAAACAAGATAACATGCCAATTAACATTTAACCTTAAAAAACAAAAGAAAATTTTAACCCAAATAAAGATAAGATGACTCTAAATTTTAGAGTAATTGAAATTTGAAAAAAAATGGAAATAAATTTTAAGAATTAACACAATAACTAACATATCCCCAATTCCTCCCCTGGTCTGACATCCTACAAAACATAGAATGAAATTTTAATGGATAATATGAACAAGAACACACCATACCAAATGATATGCAACACTTCCACCTACTAGAAAACACAACATACCAAAATGATCACAAAATATACACAGAAGGGTAAAAAATAAAAGAACAAAATCAACAACAGCAATATATATTCAAAACAAAAACATTACAACAATCCCCCCCCAATCCCTTGCCCGTTGTTGTCGTGGGGGGCTTAGGAGGCGGGGGACTGGGCCCCAATGATGGGAACCCCCCAACCCTTTGGGACTCGGCCCTGGGATCAACTAATTTTCCCCATGGTCTTTTTTTTTTCCTTCCCACTTTCGTTTCTGTCCCTTCACCAAACCCTTCTACTATCCACCTCCTAAGGTGTGAGAGCCGTGCTGAAAGGATAAAAGGGCCGACTTTGTGCCAGTCCTGAACGGCCTGGGGGGAGCCATGGGCACGGTATTCCCCTGATTTAGTTACCTACCCCCTTACCCCTCAAGGGGACCCTGAGGGGCGGACTGTTTTTATCCCCATTATAATCCAGGCTTACCATGGCCAGTAATGAAAACATATCCCCACTATTAGGGGCAATGAGGCTTGTCCCTTTATAAAATAGCCCCAACGATGTAAACCCACCCGATTCCCTGACCCAAGGCTCTCCTTTGACCACGGCTCCGAACACTACAATAACTACCTCCTCATCAATGCCTACTAGTACAGTAGCCAAATCAATCCTTAAGGAACATTTCCACTCTCCCGCATGCTCAACTTCAACACCCCTAACCCCACAACCTCCAACATCAACCACCCATCCTCCCTTATTAATACCTTACAGCCTTATTGCCCACCTCTCCATAACACTACCTCCCTCAACACTACTCCATCTTCGTCACGCCCCCGCCCTTCTACTACCCCTATCTCTAGAACAATCTTGAATACTCTCTTTAGTGCAGCCAAATGGGACCGATTTTTTGTGATCCCTCCCACAGCTCCCTACTCTGACAACACCCTTCTCTTCCAACAATGTCCCCAAAAACAAGTAGGTAAGTCTCTTTCCGTAGCCGACCCGACCGCTCCTTTTCTTGTCACAGTAACACCCGAAAACCAAGCTACAGCATTAACAAAACTAACTGACCTATATGGTAACCCATCCTTGCAGAACCCCACCCAAACCCTCAATAGTTGCACCAAACAGTTTCAATCTCCCCAGCAAATTGCTCAATCTATGACAAAGATTGGTCAGATTGTGGAGAAAGACTTACTTGCCTGTCTCACAGACTATGATGCAACATCAGTACAATGCTACTCCATTCCCCCCAGAGGTCATTGAAAGAAACCCACTAACATAGCCAATTACCTTCCGTAACAGACCTTCCCTTTAACGTCTACATAGGGAATCCCTCCTTGTTCGCCATATCAACCTCCTTCACGTCAGTTCCAAACTGTTGGCGTCTAGGACACCCAGCCAGCATTGCCGTTCCACAGCTAGATCCCCACTATGTCCCAAACCTGGCCATACCCGATCTAACTGCTCTGCACAATCACGCACATGTGCCAACTGTGGCGGGTCCCCATAATGTAATTTATAGGGCTCCCCCCACCTACAAATTTGAGTCTGAGGTAGCAACTCTCAGATTCAAATTGGACTCACTCATAATGAGCCAGATAGGAAAGCACGTTCGACCGTGGTTTACTCTCTTACTCCTTTCCTCCAGTAATACTGCTCATTCTACCAATTCTCCTAAACCCACCCACCCCAACATCTCCCTTCCTACCTCCTACCTTCCCCAGTCAAACTTTTTGCCATCCTAAATCAGACACTCCAATCTTTTTACTTCAGATAATCTAACACACCAACGCCAACACTTCCCCTCTCCCTCCCCACTAACCGTAAAGACAAAACAAATTTTTCCACCCCCTCTTCCCCTACCACACAATCACCTCACCTTCCTTGCCCCTACGTTTGAACACCAATCCCCCTTTTCCCCCTCTCACAAGAAACCCTTTATCCCCCAAAAACTCCCCAACCAACTCCTCAAAGAAACTATTGAAAATATTAAAGATTATTAATGGAAAAACGACACTCCAAATCTTACAACTCCTGCTCCTTCCAAAATCCAAAACTGCTGATATCCATCTCTCCAAAACGATATCCCACCTACACCTATCCTCCTACCCCCTCCAACAAAGCCCATCCCCCGACCCAACCCGCCCAAATTAACCCTCCCACCATCCCCTCTATCCCTTCCACTCCCCCCTGGGTAAAACACGTGAATCCCTTATGTCACAAGTATCCCATTCCTCAGCCCCTCCATCTCCAAATACCCCTCCTAGTAGAACCCCAAACTCCCCCCACCTCTACCATCTCAGACCACTCAGTCCTTATCCCACCCTCTAGCTGCTTCCCCCTCAAATTCTCCAAAACGTACTACAATCTATATCACTAAAGTATAACTATCCTTCATTGGAATATTCGCGGTTTCCACTCCCACAGACCTGACCTTCGTCATATCCTTTCCTATTATAACCCATCTATTGTATGCCTTCAAGAGACCTTTCTCACACATCCTCCAGTACCAATCCCCAATTATCATTTTGTCTCTTCCCCACATTCCCTTATGACACACCTCCCTTTCAAACCAATGTCCCTTTCACAGTTATTCGTATCTTCCTTCATCGTTGGATCACAGTGATTTCATTACTTCTCCCCTTCCCACCCCATTGACTTTGTTGCTTTTGAAAATCTAATTTCCCAACTTCAACCACCTTTCCTCATAGTTGGTGACTTTAACTGCCGCCACACTTTGAGGTGATTCTATTACAAACTCCCGAGGCCGATCTCTAGAGCACTTCCTCTCCACAACCTGACCATACTATTCTGAATTCAGATCGCCCCACACACTTTGATACACGCATGCAATCTTTTTCATGCATTGACCTCTCTTTTATGCTCCCCTTCTCTTCATTTATATTTCCACTGGTCAGTCTTAGACCACTTTCCCTATAGTGACCACCTTTCCAGTTCTCCTTTCCCTACTGCATACGTACCACTTCCTAACTCCCACCTGGTGCTTGATAGAGCCGACTGGCATACTTTTACTTCACTCTCTGCTATTTATACCCCTCCATCCTCCCTCAACTCCATTTCAGAAATGATACAGTATTTCACAAATACAGTCTTAAGAGCTGCACATACAGCTATCCCTCGAACCTCAAGACATATACCTCCAAATGTTTCCATGGTGGAATTCTGAAATTTCACTAAAGCACTTCACTTAAAGCGTGCAGCCTGGAACAGTACCACTACAAGAGAGGTACTCCAAATCAACTATCAGCCCTTATCTCCTTTAAAAGAGCATCTGCCTATCTTCATCGTACAACCGGAATAGTAAAACAAATAGCTGGCGAAATATGTTTCATCAATTACATCCTCTACATCTATCTCCAATGTTTGGCGCTGAATCCATAAACTATCAGGCCTACATCCCCCCCATCCTGCCCCGTCCTCCATATTCGAGATACCCTCAGTTCTGATCCTCTCAAATCACTAATGAACTGGGTGATTATTTCAGCCAGGTCAGTAGTGGGTTTTCACCTTTCGCCACACTTCTCTTCTATAAAGACCACCAGAGAACGTACCCCCATTACCTTCCTATTAAAAATTTACAACCACATATGGACTCAGGAAATTTTCCTTCTAAATTGGCGAGAAGCTCTATCCTTCCCTTCCTGAAACCCAATAAATCGGGTACCCCCCCTTTAAGACTATCGCCCCATCGCACTAAATACCCGCTTGTGCAAAGTATTAGAGCGAATGGCGAACTTCCGCTTAAAGTTTGGTATCTTGAAACTCACAAACTTCTCATCTCCTTCCCAATTCGGTTTTCGCCGTGCCAGAAGCACAGCTGACCCCTTGCTCATTTGAGACATAATTACATCTGCCTTTGCACGCCATGAATCCGTACTAGCTATATTTTTTCATCTAGAAAAAGCATATGATACGATATGGCGGTACCATATTCTCCAACAATTGTCCTCTCTAGGCATACGTGGAAATATGGGTGCATGCCTCTGCCCCATCATCTTTCTTTCCTCAAGGTGTCCCACAAGGCAGTGTGCTCAGTACCACTTTATTCCTTTTTGTGTAAGATATGTCTCAGTTTTCCACCAGGAGCCCCTCATCACTATAGTTGATGTTTGTAGGATATGCCTCTGGCACACCCATCCCAAAATCTCTACAATTTTTTAATTTGCAATCTCATCAGTATCCCCTGGGCCACAAACCATGGTTTCCGCTTTTCTACTCAAATCTTTCTCCATCCTTTTCTCTCGCCACGTGTAGGTCCCCTACCCCCGCTTCTTAATGGCATCCCTAAATGCCGTTCCCTGGAAAAATTCCTGGTGTCCATTCTTGACTCCAGACGCCCTGGTGAGACCTTTTCACATTTTAAAGAAAAAGCTCTCTGTCGCCTTGAATTTAAAAACTCACCCCTTATATCATGGGGGCTCGATGCAAACTCCCTTATCTTCTGTTATTTTGTCCTTTTCCCCTCTTGTCATGGAGCCAATCTACTCCCTGCCTAAACTTTCTCCCCTTCCCCATCCTTGATACGATCCATCACTGGGGGTCTTCGCTTAGCACTAGCCCCTTTCGCTCCTCCCCAGTTGAGAGCCTGTACACTGAATCGGGCATACCATTCTATCTCGACTGTGCCCTTCTCTCTCTCCAAGCTATGTTCGTTTCCCCCAATTTTCCCCTCATAAACTAACTACCCCACAACCCATTTCTCCCTTGTTTTTACCACGTTTACCTCTTTTTTCTCCACTCGCAGGGATACCCCCCTCTCCTTTCCCCTTTCCCCCATCCCCCAACCTCTCCCGTTCTCGTCCTTTCCCGCCCTCCATGGCTTATACCCCCCCCCCATATTTGCTTTGGGTTTCCCGACCACCAAAATCAAATACCCCCCTCCTACTGTCCTTTCACCCATTTCCCTTGACCATGTCCCCATTTTCCTCTAGTATTCAGTATTACCGATGGCTCCAAACCCACCCCCAGTGTGGTTTTGCAGTAATTTTTCCCAACTGTACTTTCAAAAAAACCCTTTCCCCCTGAATCCAGTGTCCTTATAAAAAGAATTTTTCTTTCCCTTTTTTGCTTAAAACACATATACCCTTTTCAATTTTTATGACTCCAAAACTCATTAATCTATAAAGTAAAATAACACCCCCAACCCCCCCTTTTTTGAAGTCCAGAACTGTGTTTACCGTCCAAACGCCATAAAAAAAATCAAAAATTTGCTGGGTGCCCAGCCCATGTTTGGGAAACCCCGGCAAAGAACAGGAGATACACTAGCATGCCCGCCGCATGTCCACATCATACCAACCACACTTCTCACTATCCCGCCAGGATTTTACCCCCACTTTTAAAACCCCTTTTTGTATAATCAAAGGCAACTTTTTGGTCAAGCCCCCCACTAATAAAATTAAATTCTGTAAAAATCAATTCCTCCGGTCAGTCCATTTCATCGGAAAAAGACTGGGACCGTCCGCCCCCTTACGCATTGGCCCACCCCGTCTAAAAACCTCCTATCTGATGTCACAATCTGATCCACTCTTATGTTTTCCCTTTTTAATTGCCCTTTTTATCCCACCATCCTATTTCGTGCCCCCTTTTTTGAAACAACCCGTACCCCTTTCTTCCCCCACCTATCCTCCCTTCACCGACCCCCCAACCTATCAGGGCATCCTTCAGAATTACACTTTCGCTTCAAAACCTATTCTCTTTCCCTTTAAAAGTATACATATCCTTCATCTATCTAACTCTTACCACACCCCACCCTAACCTTTCACTCACCAATTCCTTGCCCCTTTGAAAAAACACTAACTCAACCCCCCTTCCCAACATTAACATAGTGCTAAGACCCTTTGATGTCTAGCACATTTATCTTGCTTTTAACCCTTTAACCCTTAACCATTACAACAAACTGGAAATTACAAAAAAACATACAGAAATAGGACAAACTATTTACAATTAAAAAAAAGTCCCAAACTACATAAACAACAATAAACGATCTTTTGACTCATAAAAAACTTGGCAATAAAAAATTATAAACCCACAGTAAATATGAAAAATTGAAAAAACAATCCCAACTCACTTTTTAAACAAAAAAAAACAAAAAAAAAAAAACATAAAAAATAACAATGGATCCCTTCCATAAGAACATAAAAGGAAAGAAATAGCAGATAGAGATGCCAAAAAGGCACATGAAATAAAAGATCCAATAACCATAAACCAAAATTCAACAAATATAATAAAAGAAATAAGAATTAAAAAAACAAGAAAACTGGATAACTAATTTAAATGAAATATGAAACACAAAAGATTATTACATTAAAGATAACAATCCACAGCCAAGGGCAAGATCACAAAACAGAAAAGGAGATGTGAGCGTAACAAGAATAATGACAAAACACACAAGACTTAAAAACACTTGTACAAATGAAAATAGAAACCGATCCATTGGTGTAACATTTCAAGAAGAAACACCAGAACATTTAGTCCTACAGTGCCCAAGATTTAAGTCATACAGAACTAATTTAATACAATCACCAAATAAGATAAAAATACAAAATCAAAGGAAGAAAGAAGATCACCAATGGGATTCGGCTGGAAACCACCTAACTGTTAACAGTCAACACAAGCTAATCTTAGAGAAGTGACAGCTTCTGAACTTGACTTATGAACTAGAACCAGGCAATGTGCCTGGTACTAGAAATGGAATGAATTACGATCATCAGAAAAACAACAGACGAAGAGATAGTGACAGCAAAGATTACACATACTCCAAACAGGCCTGTAAGAAAGAAACCGGCCAACAAAACACAGAACCCCAACTCCACTCCTCAGAAACACAAGTAACTTTTCTAAAAAAAAAAATAGTACTCATTCATATAGCAAACACAGCAATAACTTCAAACTTCAATAATCCAATTAAAATTAAAAGATGCTTTAAATAATCTTAATTTCATAAATATGTCTAAGAAAACTCCTTAAGAATTTTTGGAGATGGAAAAGCCATAAGGTTTGAAGTGAGTAACATAAACAAAATTGGACTTTTTAATTAAATTAAACACCTGTGAAACTGGGAAATATAATGTAATCAACCGGCCTCCAGTAGAAACCAAGGCTGCTACTATGGCACTATTTCCCCAGTGGGAACTGATATTAACACTAAAGAAATACAAGAAAAGATGAAAATCATTTGGGGACCATATACCCAAATAAAAGAAATAAACAATAAATAACTAAATGAATCTCCAGAAGGAGAAATAAATGGCTAGCCACCAAAGCCCTAAAAAATCACATTCCAAGGTCCACTACCTTCCACAGTAGCAATAGGCCATACTTCATACCAAGGTTTTCAGTACATATTTCCCATCCCAAAATGCTTTCAATACCTTATATATGGACATGGGACCATTTCCTGTAAAAACAAACTTAGATGTAGCCATTGCAATTAGCAAGGACACAAATTTAAAGACTGTCCAAGTCCCCCCCCCCCCCCCGCCCAGCATACAATAAAACATGTCAGTCACACATAAAAGCCCAAGAAATAAACAAAAACAACATAGCACCAAACAACCAAGAAGTTAAGAAACTTTACATAAGTTAAATCCCACAACACGAAAAAAAGACTAAACTAACAACAACAGAGATTCACAACACAAACACTGGAGACTACCAACACCCAGAGGACAATACAACATCATACAACAAACAAACCCAAACATAACACAAACATTTGTTCAATCATTAACCCAAACACAACATAACAACGCTCAGAAAACACCCCACAAAACACAAAACACAAAACACACACACACAGTGTCAGGGTTCGACTTATAAAAAGATATAAGAATCAGAACGGTCAAGGTCAACGGAAAAACACCTGAGGAAACATACAGAAAGGTTTACTGTTACCGGCACTATACATACACTATACATACAAAATATGTACAAACAGGAGCGTGGGAGTGAAAGAGGATCCAGCGGAGCAGGTGAGGTCACATGGCGGAAGGGAGCACACAAGTCAGAAGTCACGGGACAACTACTGAATTTTTGACTGGTGCTCCTTTTATTTGACCAGACGATGCTTACGACGAAATCCTCGTCCCCCCACACGGGGAGACGGCCAATCACGGATGACCTGGGACCGCCCACTTTGACCGTGTATACATCGCGGAAGGTCCAGTGTATGTTCGGGAAGAGATCTCCCATGCGGTGAGGTGACCACCGCTACTGCCGCCCCGCGAGCTCCAGTGACCCTCATGAGAAGGACAAGCAGTGCCCAAGATGAACTTGACATCTCGCCCCATCTTTTTAAGATAATCATCCGGATTGGATATTATCTACAAAACATCTTGGGCACCGAGGTTCTTGGTTCCTTCTAGCCTGGGGCACTGTCGGTTTCCTCTGGTGAATGTAGCTCCGGGGCCCTTTCCCCTTTCCCGTCACCCGCACTCTCCCGGCGATCACGGTCCTGCCTTCTGTCGGGCTTGGTGCACCGTCGCTCCTCCACCAGTCCCTCTACTCCCGGTAGCTCCTCCGGGGTGTCCTCGGCAGGCAGCTCCTCCGGGGTGTCCTCGGCAGGCAGCTCCTCCGGCATATCCTCGGCAGGCGGCTCCTCCGGGGTGCCCTCGGCAGGCAGCTCCTCCGGCATGTCCTCGGCAGGCAGTCCTCCGGCATTTTCTCGGCAGGCAGTTCCTCCGGCATGTCCCCGGCAGGCAGCTCCTCCGGCAGGTCTTCGGCAGGCAGCTCCTCCGGCAAGTCCTCGGCAGGCAACTCCTCCGGCATATCCTCGGCAGGCAGCTCCTCCAGCAGTCCGTTGCCCACCAGCCCCTTGGGGCGGGCATCCCACGCGAACCGGTCGTTCGGGTGCATGTCTATCACCCACCAGTTGCTTCTCCTGCGCGTCCTCGGCAGGCAGTTTCTCCTGCGCGTCCGGCGGGCAGTTTCTCCTGCGCGTCCTGGGCAGGCAGTTCCCCCTGCGCGTTTTGGGGCAGGCAGTTTCCTCCTGGGCAGGCGAAAAACCATCCGGTGCGTCCTGGGCAGGCGAGGCTCACCCGGTGCGTCCTGGGCAGGCGACGGCTCATCCGGTGCGTCCTGGGCAGGCGACGGCTCATCCGGTGGTCCTGGGCAGGCGAGGGCTCATCCGGTGCGTCCGGGGCAGGCGACGGCTCATCCGGTGCGTCCTGGGCAGGCGACGGCTCATCCGGGTGCGTCCTGGGCAGGCGACGACTCATCCGGCGCGTCTGGGCAGGCGACGACTCATCCGGCGCGTCCTGGGCAGGCGACGACTCATCCGGCGCGTCCTGGGCAGGCGACGACTCATCCGGCGCGTCCTGGGCAGGCGACGACTCATCCGGCGCGCCCTGGGCAGGCGACGGCTCTCCGGTGAGACTTCGGCAGGTACCCCTTCAGACAGCCCGATGCTCACCATCTCCTTGGGGGGGGCATCCACGCCAACTGGTCGCTCGGGTGCATACTCGCACCCACCAGTTTTCCAAGCGGAATGCAACGGCGGCTAACTCCTCCGACTTACGTGCAGTCAAATGGGGTGGTTTTCACTGTCGGCTGAGGCTTCCTCGACCGCGCCTGGGTTCTTTTTCCCACGGCCGGTTCCCCCGGGGGTCTCCTACGCTTTTGTCCGTCTTGCCGACAGGATTCCCGCTGCGACGGGTCCCTTTGGGCAGACGGAACGCGTCCAGGTGCGACTCCGTGGTCAATCGCTCTTCTGGCCACGTTCTATCCCGGACTTGAGTTTCCCGGACGACGTGCTCCCCCACGTAAGGAGGGCCAGAGCAAGGCAAAAGCGAGGACCCACGTTCCTCCATAGCGCTTGCTCTGCCTTCCGACGCCTGTCCTCTTCGCGGTTCCTGCGACGCTGCTCTTCCGCCAGCTGCCTCTGTAGCTCACGTTCCCCGGGAGTTTCAGGGCCAGTGCTCGCGTTGATCCTCTCCTGCTCCTGTATTAGTGTAAAAGGCCATGCCGTCAAGGCCTAACAGATCACCTTCCTTTACGTAGTCCCTCATGGTGCCGTTTTCCAGACCGTCTGATCCTGGCAAGGTCACATGGCGGAAGGGAGCACACAAGTCAGAAGTCACGGGACAACTACTGAATTTTTGATGGTGCTCCTTTTATTTGACCAGGACGATGCTTACGACGAAATCCTCGTCCCCCCACACGGGGAGACGGCCAATCACGGATGGACCTGGGACCGCCCCATTTGACCGTGTATACATCGCGGGAAAGGGCCAGTGTATGTTCGGGAAGAGATCTCCCCATGCGGTGAGGTGACCACCGCTACTGCCGCCCCGCGAGCTCCAGTGACCCTCATGAGAAGGACAGCAGTGCCCAAGATGAACTTGACACACAGAAAGAAGAAAAAAAAATCAGAAAAAAAAAGGTCTTGGCCAAGTTGCACCATCGGGACAAAACGTTTTAGGAACGGATTGAAATTCTGTTGAGTGAACATCAACTCTCGAGTGTATAGAAAATCCTAATCTTGTGGACACTGATCTCAATTTTGATCCAGGTGAAGACCCTGAATCAGCCAATCATGGGGCTGAGAAAACCAAAGAGAACAAGAGAATTTGAAAGTGGTAACGAAGAAAACCCAATCTCAAAACAAAGAAGCTGGATGGAAAACACTGGAAGAAACCCCGACCAACAACAAGTAATAACCTAATAATTATGGAGGTGGAAAAGGAAAATTCTGTGTACTTGTCAATTAATTTTAACAATCCCTAAAAATTAACTAAAACTATAAACAAATCTGAATTCAGAAATACATAGTTGAAGATTCCCAAAAAGTACTAGGGCAGGTAAAGCCCTCTGATTTGAAATCAAAGACATATCCAAATTAAAACCATTAATAGAAATAAATAAACTAGGAGACTGGGAAAAATATCAAACAACTACAAATAAATACACAAACTGTTCCTCTGGAACGATATACCCGTTGAAACGAACTTGAATATTAAAAACACGAAAGAGAAAATAAGAACATTAGGATATGATTCAAATGAAATAATGGACATGATGAGAATAAAAAGACAAAATAATGGAAAAAAAGTGAAGAAAATGGATGCCTACTAAATCACTAAGAATAAATTAGAAGGACTTTATCCAAAAGAGTAGCTATAGGTCCATATAGCTCCCAAGTTAGACAGTACACTTTCCCCTGTACCAAAAAGCTATAATTGCCAAAGGGTTTATGGCCATAGGACTTTAACCCCCCCCCCCAAAAAAAAAAAAAGCAATAATTGTAACCAGTATGAGCACAGTTTTTAGGTTGCCAGCATACCCCCACATTGCTTCCATTGTGATGAAATCATTACCAAAAATGAAAGAATGTAAAGTGCACAAATTAGTACGAGAATAAATAAAAAAACAACGCCAAATATCTTAGAGAAAACCCCCAAACATAGGACCACATTAATATTAAACAACTCATGTAATCACATAAAAACAGAAGAATTCCAGTACTATACAGATCAAATCATAGATCCAAAATTAATAATTGGGGATTTCAATGCTCATCCTCCATATTGGAATGACCCTATAAGTTACAGGTAAATAATAAAACAGGCAAAAATATAATATAATAATATTAACTCCAAAAAATCAACAAGTAGCATTGGTCCCAAAAACAGCCAAAGAATCAACCATAGACCTAGTATTTGGATCACCCAGCCCTAAGAAATATGTAATTAAAAATAGCATCTTACCGAGATAGCAACCACCTGTCAGTAATATTATAAAGATAATAGTTTGTTAAAGAAAAAATGGCAATATATGAAAGAAGGAGGATAGATATTCAAAGAGAACTAAATAGTACAGAAATAGGAAATTTAAATTCACTTGATAAAATTACAAAAATGATAAAAAGTATGGCTCAAAAGTATTTTCAGGTGGAAACAACAAAAATATTAAGATAAACCAAATAAACCATGGTGGAATAAAAAATGTAATGACATAAAAAAAAATTTTAAAAATGGAGAAAAATCCTCAATAACAAACATTAGAATACAAAAAATTATTAGCAAAATCTGGATTTAAACAATAATGACTAACCACTAACAAACATTACACAAAAACAGAACAAAATATATATATACATATATATATATTATATATATATTTAATATATATATATATATATATATTTTAAATATATTATATTTTATATATATGATAACTGTAAGTAAAAACCCCAAAAAAAACTTCTGTCAGACTTGAAAAAGAAAATCTATTTAATTTGAGAAATACAAATGAAAACAGATCAAAAATATCCCTAATGGAATTAAAAACTGCAATTAAAAATGCCAAAAACAACAGAGCATCTGGACTAGATGAAATTATATTTTACAAAAATGTCCCAAATAACTATACCAGAGCAATATTAATCAGTTTTAATTCACATTGGCCCATAGGAGAATTCCGGGAATCATTAAAAAATGTACCAATAAATCCTATAATAAAAACAGGTAAAAATCCATTTAGAAATAAACTCTTATAGATTTATTTGCAAAATTCCATGTTTTGGCAAGATATTTGAAAATATTATGCAAAAAGATAATATGGTGGTTAGAGAATTTTGGACCTAATAGAAATACCCTGAGCATTACATACAAGAGACAGCCACATAAATAAAGTTTTCATGAAAAAAATACATCATGATAGCATGTATTGATTTAGAAAGAGCATTTGGCACAGTCAGTCATGAGTATTATTAATGAAAATGTCAAAACTAGGATTACAGAAAAAACTCTAAAATGGATATATAATTTGTTAGAAATAAGAAAAACTCCAAATAATAATTGGAAACCAAACATCAGAAAAAATATATTATATAGGCAAGACTAACAAGTAACAAAAACCTTTTAGAAATTCCAATAAAATAGAAATAGAATTACAAAAGCTAAAGAAGGGCAAATTTTTGGGATTTAAAAATAAATTTCACAGAAAGAAAATTTAATTTGCTTTCAAACAAATAGATAAACCATTTACCAATAATAAGAATGGATAATATAAAACTTAAATATACTCAGTCCTAAATTCTTGGCTTAACATTAGGTGGCCCCAAACAAAAATGGAAAAAACCATATAGAAAATTTGAAAATAGATATTTTAAGTAGAATTAATAAAATGAAAAAAACTAATTAAACTGGGGAGCAAACAGAGAAACTATTAAAATTATATAAATTATATATAAAACCAAAATAGAATACTGATTAACAATCTATGGAGCAGCAAAAGAAACAGAATAAGAAAACTAGAAACTTTATAAATCAATTACTTAGACGGGCAACTGGATGTCTTAGATCAACTCCAATCATAGTTCCAAGCATTAACAAACATTCCACCTTTAACAAATAGAATAAAAGAACTTGATGTATACAATGAAAAAAATCCTAAGTAAACCAAATTACAACACCGTAAAGCAAAAAATAATAAAATGCATTAAAGAATATAATCCCCAGAGACAAAAAAATCACTAGTACCAGAGCTATGGAAACAAGAATAATCTAAATCTAGAAGTAACTCCAATGTGATACAAAACTTATCCCCAAATACCCCATGGGATGATATCTCAGAGATCATACAAACAAATTTTAAAGGGCAATATAACAAAAAATACTCCTCAAATTATCATTCAAAAATAAAACCAGGAATTAATAAACATTTATTATAAAAACTTTTATAGAATTTTCACTAATAGCCAAAGATAAAAGATGCAAAATCATCAGCAGCAAACAGTTTTTATCCAGAATAAAAGTATAACAACTATTTAGAAACTACCCCTAAAATAGAAATCACTCAATCAGAATTATTTGCCCCTAAAACAAAAAGTTGAATTATGCAATAAACAACTAACTGACTAATACAGTAATATTAACAGACTTGCAATCATCACTACAACTAAAAAAAAAACCTTAAACCATTAAACAAATCATATTCTAAATGCAAAAACACATTGTTTTTTTAACACAAAAAAAGAAATTATGGTCCAATGGATTCCACATATAAAAATAATCTCATGCCCATACCACAAGACCCAAATTATATCATAAAAAAAATCAGATTAAAAAATACTAAGCAATGGGAATCAACTTAGAAGAATCTTAAAAACAAAAAATATCTATCAAAAAAATTCAAAATAGCCAAGACAAGTATAGAAAACTAATACACGCATAATAC
>NW_023662255.1:0-16384 GCF_015228065.2 Penaeus monodon | reverse complement strand
TATATAAATTATTAAATTATTATATATTAATATATTTTTAAATTAATATATATGATATATAATATATATTTATAATTTTTATTATATATTTATTTTTATTATATAAATTTAATTTATTTTTTATATTAATATTATTTTTAAATATAGAAAATAAATATAAAATTAAAAAAAAAAAAAAATTTTTTAAAAAAAAAAAACCCCCCCCCCCCCAAAAAAAAAAAAAAAAACAACCCAAAACCAAACAAAAAAAAAAAAAAAAAAAAAAAAAATAAAATAAATAAATTATAATATTTTTATTTAAAATTATTTTTTATAATTAAATATATATATATTATTATATAAATTATTTTTTATTAAAATATATATTTTTCTATATTTTAAAAATTTTATATATTATATTAATATATTATATTATATTATATATATTTATATAATATATCTAATATTATTTTATATTTTTTTTTTCAATAAATTATATTTTTATTTTAAATATTTATAACTAAAAATTTTATATTTTTTTTTATATTTTATATATTCTTTTTTTTATTATTTATATAATTTTTTTTTTTTTTTTTTTTTGCCTGTTTTTTGTTTTTTTGTTTTGTTTTTTTTGTTTTTTGTTTTTATTTTTTTTTTATTTTTTAAATTTATTTTTTATATAAATAAATTTTTTTAATTAATATAATTTATTATTATATATATATTTTATTAATAATTTTTAAATATATATATTTTTATAATATATATAATATTAATATATATTATACAAAATTTTTGTATTTAATATTATATATAAACTATATAATATATTATATATATATTAGTATTATATATGTATATATATATATTTATATATCTATATAAATATATGTTAATTCTTAATATAAATGTATATTTATATGTATAGAGCTATATGTATAATATAATTATAGCTATTATATATATAATCTGATATATAGATCTCTATTATATATATTATACCTATCTGTATATATGTATATAGATATAATATATTATATATATTCTAATCTTATTACTATAATATTAATAATATAATAGTTATAATACTATATTATACTAGATATGTATATTATATATATATATCTATCTAACTATCTTATTATATTATTACTATACTATATAGATTATTTGTGTGTCTCTAAATATATATATTACACTATAATATCTTATCTTATCATACATATATATATCATCTCTATAATATAACTATCTTTCATATATATATCCATCCATATCATAATATATATCGATATTCTATATATCTATATTATATATATATCTATCTATATTTATGTATATATATATATTATCTATCTCTCTATACTATATGTTTATATTATTTATATATATATTATATACTCTATATATTATAGATATATATAAGTATATATGTTGAGTTGTGTGAGTGTGTGTTGTATGCATATATAAAGACAAACATCGATACTCAAATATAAATGTTCGATGTAGATATATATTCATATTTGTCTTGAGAGAATCTGTGTTTGATATTATTTAGATACATAGATAAATAATTCATAGATTGTTTTATGCATGTCTGTGTTTGTTTGTCCTATGAAGTGTGCCTTTTCCTTCGTGTCCGTGTGAAGTCTGAGTGAAATGTTACTCATTACATGAACTTAAAATGAATTGACTATCGGAACATGTTGCTCTCTGATGCTTACCATTGAAGACCCTGGCGCGGGTGTCAAGGGTAGGGCGGTGAGGCGGCCCGTAGTCCTTCTGCCGTCGCGGTTCTCGGGGCCATAGGCGACCTGAATGGAAGGACGACTCCGGTCTTCCTCGGTGGGCGGACTTTCGAGGCACCAGACACACTGCTCTCATCGTGCATGAGGAAGCCAGGGTCATCAATAGAAGGAGGAACCTGGATCATGGATGATGTTGGTGGTGATTGGGACGAATGGTGGTGGAGATAGGATGATGGTGTTGTTGCTGGAAATGATGGTGGTGGTGATGTGGAATGCTGGTGGTGGTGATGGGGATGATGGTCGTGGTTGATTGGGGAGGGGAAGGGGATGGGATTACTCTTCTTACCCCTTCTCCTCTTTCTCTCTTCTTCTCTGTCGAGCTGTCTGTCTTTCTGTCTGTCTGTCTCTGTCTGTCCTGTCGCTCTCGTCTCTCTCGCTCTCTGTCCTATCTCATCTCTCTCTCTCTCTGTTCAGCCTCGCTCTGTACAGGCTCACTTTTTCTCCTGCTCTATTTTCTGTATCCACTTACATCTACTACATCATTTCCCCCCATCCACCTCACCAATGCCCCCTTTCCCTACAACACAGCACCACCACTACACCAGTGCCCCATCCAACTACCCACTGCCCCATCCACCTCACCACTGCCCATCCACTACACACCTGACCCATCCCTATCACTACTGCCCCACCACCTCACAACTGCCCCATTCCACTCACCGTGCCCATCCACTACACCAGTGCCCTATCCACGCTCACCACTGCCCCTAATTCCACTACACCACTGGCCCACCCCCTCACGCACGCTGCCCCTCCACCTCACCACTGCCTCCATCCACTACACCATGCCCCTAAAAAAGAAAAAAATGAAAAAAAGAAAAAACATCCACTAACACTGAACCATACACTTCACCACTGCCCCATCCACTTCAACCACTGCTCATCCACTACACCACGATCCCACCACTACAGCCAATGGCCCCATCCACTACACCACTGCCCCATCCCACTACACCATCCCCCATCCCCCCCACTACAAAACCACTGCCCCAATTACCCCACTATTGTGGCAAACCACTACCTCGCCACACTCCGCCCTGCCCACCACATCAACGTCCGCTACACCACTGAGAACTACTTGTCCTTACTTGTTCCACTGTGGGCCTTTCCTCCGTCGGCTTACTTCACCGATTCCTGGCGGGATGGCGCCAACCTTGCTTTCACTTTTTTCGGTCGAACTTATGATACGATGACTTGCCTCCGGCTAGTGCAGTGGTAACGTGTCGGCCTCCATCATCCGAAGGCGCCAGGCGCGAGAAGTTTGCAACTGTCGCCCGGAGGTTACTGCTGTGGCTGGGCACATGGCGGGTACGGTTCAGCCAGTCAGCCCAGCTGACACCGTGACGAGTCGGCATTAGTCCGACACGCGCTAGGCCTGGCCTCCCCCTCGATGGCACAGCGGGGCGGGCTAAGCTTCGTATATCGGACTTATCCTTGATACGATGCCATGTGGTGATTATCGATAATATAGATAGATAGATAGATAGATAGATTAGATAGATAGATAGCCATAGGATATACAGATTTATATAGATATAATATATATCTATGTGGTGTGTGTATGTGTGTGTTTACCGGCGACCTTGGCGTTATCTGTGAGCGAAAGGTCGCCGGTACACCACACACACACACACAACACACATGACACAACACACACACACACTGACACACACACACAGGCAGTCAGCCTCGCTCAGGCCTCAGCCGCACCGCGCTCACACGCCCTTAGGAGACACACAAACCCATAACAGGGTTAGGTTGTTTGTGGTGAGCTGAGGAATCCGATTTCGTGCACATTTTGCAGCTGTCCAACCATGAACGATATGCACGCATTAAGCCCCCCCCGAAATGAGCAATGGCCCCCTGCTTACCTGGTCTAAGTGTGTTTCCCCCGACATCATTAGCTGAATTATTTATTTATTTATTAATATTCCTTCCAGTTTTTGATCGTTTTCTTTTGAAGTCTTTTATTTCTTGTAATGGCCAGGTAACCAGATATTTCCAGATATGACACAATAGACGGATCACCTGAGTGTCCCCCTAGCAAGGAGTCGCACTGTGTTCGTCTCTGGAATCTGCTCCCGCTCGGTAATTCCGTCTCGTACTTCTGCCCACGGACACGCCAGGCAAAGCGATGGAACGAGTACGGTCCGTGTAGACACTCACTCATTCAATTACTCTCTCTCTCTCTCACTCTCACTAGTTTCTCCTACTTTCTCACTCTAGCGTACTCGATATCATTCTCGCTGTCTCTCTACTCATTCAGTTTATTCTCTCTATCTCTCATTCATTTATTGACTCATCTTCGTCTCTTACTCATAACTGTCTCTGTCTCTCACTCATATATATTACTATCTCTGTTTTTGTCACTTAGTCAATTTACTATATCCTCTCTTTGGCCTCTCATCAGCTTAGTTACTATATTTTCTCTCTGTCTGTCCTCTCAATTATTCTTTCACGCTAATTAATCACAGTCTTGTGTGATTCATTCAGTTCTTTTTCTCTCTCTCTCTCTCGATCATTCAGCCATTTATGCGAATGGAAACCTTCACTTTACACACCATTTGATACCTCATCCTTTTAGGGACAATTCTTCTTTCACAGACAAAAAATTACACATCCTTTTAAAGATCCATATCTACGTTTGTGTGTTGCTCCGTCTGTGTTTGTGTGTGTGTGTGCGGGGGGGGGGGGGGTGGTTTGCTTTCTGCTTGGGTTGTGTGGTTTGTATCTGTTTGTGTTTGTATTAAGTGGTGTTTATACGTTTTTTCTTTGTCTCTGTCCGTGCCGTGTGGGTTTATGTTTGCGTTTTTTGTTTGCCTTGTTGTGTGTTGATTGTGCTTGACCTGTGAGTGTGTATGTTTCTTCATTTGTGGTGTGTGTCTGCTATAGTATATGCGTGTTGAGAATGTCCCTGTTATTGCGAGGCGTCACTGATAAAAAGATAAGCACTACCTCTCCTTTTACTCTCTTATGCCTTCTCTCTGCCCTTCCCCAATTCTTTCTCTCTTCTTTTTCCTCCTTCCCCCCGCTCCACCTCTTCTCCTCCCCCCCCCCCAACACACGATCAGTCTTTTTCTCCTTTCACAACTCCTTGTCTTTTTTCTCTCTCTGTCTATTTCGTTATTATCTCTCTTTCCTCCCTAGTATATCCTTTTCCCCTTCCCTTCTCTCTCTTATTTTTATCTCTGCCTGATTGTGCTCTCCCACCGCCATAATTAACTTCTCCTACCTCTCTCTCTCTCGTCGTCTCCTCATGCTCTCTCATCTTTCTTTCTCACTCTCCTTTCTTTTCTGTATCTCTTATTTCTCTTTATGCTCTTTGTTCCTTGTTGACTCTCTCACTCTCCTCTCATTTCCCTTGCAACCCCTGCTTTCTCTCTCTTGCTTCTTATCTGACTCGTTCCTCTCTCTATTCCCTCTTTTTCTTCACTTTCCTTCCTCCCCCCCCCCCCCTCTCTCGTCTCTTGCTTATCTCTCTTTCATATACCCTTCTCGCTCTTTCTCCTCCCTCCCCCTCCCCAACTCTCTTTCTTTCTTTTCCTATCTCTATCTCTCTCCTTCTAGACACCTTTCTGTGTGTGTCTTTCCGTCTCTCTTTCTCCCATTCCTTTTCTCTCTCGCTTTCTCCAACCCCTCCCTCCTCTCTTTTTCTCCCGCCTCTCTCCGTCTCTCCTGCTTTGGTTATTCCTCTATATATTTCCTTGATTGCTCTTCTTATTGCTTTCGTCTTATTTGGATTCTTCTTCCCTTTTTCGTCTTCTCTTTTCTTGTCATCATTGCTTCCCTTAATTGCTGTCGCGTCTTCTTGGATCGCTTCTTCCCCTTTTCGTCTTCTGTTTTTCTTTGTCTTCCTTCTTCCCTTATTGTGCGTTTCGTGTCTTATTTGGATGCGCTTCTTCCCTTCTTCTGTTTCCTTCCGAGTCTCCGTGCTGCGCCTCGAGCAGCGTCGTCGTTCCAGCCAATGGAGAATACCTCGCTGGATGATCCAATGCGCGCCTGTCCTTCCTCGTCGAGCCTCCCTCCTTCCCCCTCCTCCTCTTGGGATGCTCATTGTTCGAGACTCTTATGTGAGGGCGGAGCTTATTTTTGTGGGAAGAAGGCGCCGGGGGGCAGAGCCTCGTGCTGTTGGGCTGGGATGCGGCCAGCATGAGAGGTGGGCGGCGACAGAGGCCACCCACATCCACACATCACACACACATACACACACATGTATATGAAAAAATATGATACTATTGTACATATCCATATATATTATCGTTCGTGTATGTATGGGTATATAGATAATATATTCTAGTATATATTATATATAATATAATAATATATTGTATTTATATATATGTATATATACATAGAATAATAAATAAATACATTCATACATACACTCACTATTTATAGATAGATAGATTTCGTAGATAATAGATTGTAATATGTATCATAAATATGTATGTGTGTGTATATGTAGCAGTGTGTGTTAAGTATATATGTTAAATCTTATATATATATATATATATAATATATATATATATATATATATATATCCATTTATTTATTTATTGTATTTACATGTGGCATGTAGTTCTGTTCTGTGTGTTAATGTTATGTAATTTGTATAAAATTTATATGTCCAGTAGATAAATTGTCTTCTACCTACCTATCCTACCTATCACTTCTATCTACTTACCTACGTATCTACGCTACCTAGTTATCTAGTCAGCCTTCTACCGCCCATCTATCTATCTGTGTTCTACTGCCTAGTAACTTGAGTGTTAGGTTAACGTCACGTTTAGATTTCATTGCGTTCTTGTTATTTACGTTAGGATAGGTTTGACTAGGTTAAATTTGGTTAGGTTACGTTCGTTATGGTATATTAGGTTAGGTTAGGTTATTTATATAAGTTAGGTAGGTTTGGCCTTCGTTAGTTACATGACAATTTTAGGTGGGAATAGATAGTTATTTTATGTTTAAAATAGGGTTAGGTTTGGTTAGGATGACGTTTAGTTAGTTAGTGTGTATTAAGTTTAGTTAGTTAGATTTCGGTTAGGCCTAGGATTAGGTTAGTTATCTTCGGTTGCATTGGATTAGAATGGTTTAGCTTTTTGTCCTTCTATGTTATGTTAGTTAGTTTTTTTATGTTTTGTTCTGTTATATTTTGTTTGTTTTGGGATTGTTAGTTTAGGTTTCATTAAGTTAATTTTTAGATTAGAGAAGGTTTAGTTTTACGTTATGTTGTGTTATGTTAGATTAGGTTTCCTTAGGTTAGGTTAGATTGAGCTAATTAGGTTAGTATGGATTAGGTAGGTTAGTTATATTAGGGTATAATAGGTTTGGTTTGGTTAGGTTATTACGTTAAGATGGTTACGTTTAGTTTCCTTAGATAAGCTTAAATTAACATTCAATTTGGTTTAGTTAGGTTATGATAGATTATTACGCTAGAATATTTTAACCTTAACTTCAGATAGCATAGGTTAGTTTGGGTTAAAGTTTTTGGTTAGTATTTAGTCTCGTTTTCGGTAGATTAGGTTTAGTTAAGGCAAGGTTAACGTTGAATTATTTTAGGCTTATCAGGTTAGGTTTAGTTATATACTTAAATATGTTAGGTTAGGTTAGGTTACCTTTAATAAGTTGGTTAAGTTAGATAGTTTTAAGTTTAGTTATGTTTTTAGGTTGGTTTAGATTGTGTTTTGTTATGTAGGTTATGTTTAGGTTAGGTTAGATTAAGGTAGGTTGGTTTTTAGTAGATTTGGTAAGGTTTCGTTACTCAACTTTGGTTAGTTAGAGTAGGTTACATAGTTATTGATAGGTATTTACCTTTGTAAAATTAGGTTAGGTTATTTAGGTTCGCTCCGTTTAGCTAGCTAGGGTTAGATTCGTTTAGGGTTAGTTTAGATGGGTCCAAGTTTAGTTAGGTTTCGTTAAGGTTAGTTTTATCTTATGTTTGTTTAGGTTTAGTTCAGTTTCAATTAAGTTAAGCTAGTCTGGTTAAGTTAGGTTAGGGTAGGGTAAGGTAAGTTAGGTTTTGGTTATTACATTATTTAACCAAACCTATTAAATGTAAATCGCATCGTATTTAACCTAACCTAACTACACTGTATTATACTCAACTAAAGTAAATAAACCTAATCTTAATTAACACCACCTATATAACAAGATAATATAACGTAAATTGATCCTCATCTAAACGAACGAAACTACTTACAAAAACATACTAACCTACCCTAGGAAATAAAACTAACCGACTTAACCAAACCTAATCAACCTAACCTATCTAACATAGCCTAACTAACCTGAACTAACATCAACATCTCAGCTAATCAAACCTCACCCATAGCTAACCTCACTAAACCAGTCAACCTAACTGGAACCTAACATAATCTAATCTAACTAACCTAACTAGCTGAACCTAACCTCAAAACTAACTGAACCTGATTTGAACGAATTTAACCTAACTAATTAACCTAACGTCACTATGCCGAATTTAACCACAAACTAATTTGCTACTAACTAAACTTACATCTAGCTTAACTAACCTAAAATAAACAACGAACTAAGCCTAAACCAGCTAAAACCCTGTAAACAATCACAACTTAACTACACACCCAATCGAACCTAAACCGTAATTAAATGTGCTTGTGTGTTCGTATGTATTATATATATATATTATATATATATATATTATATATTATATTATATATATATATACTATATGTATAGATGTGTTGTGTGTGTGTGTGTGTGTGTGTGTGTTGGTGTGTGTTGTGTGTATATATATATATGATAATATTATATATATATATATATATATAATATATATATAGTATTCTATATATATTTATATTATTATATATATATACGTATATATATAATAATAAATATATACCTAATAAGTAATATAGTAAATATCATTAGTATATATATATATGTATATATTATGTATGTGTGGTGTATGTATATATACGTATATATTATATATTATATTATATATATATATATATATATATTATATATATTATATTATATATATATTATCTAACTATATGTGCATATGTATATATAATATATATATATATGTGGTAATGTATTATATATATATAATATATATATATATATCTATAATATATATATATATATATATATATATATAGTATATAATATTATATTGTGTAATGTGTGTGTGTCTTTTTTCGTGTTGTGTTCTTTTTTTCATGTGTGTGTATCTTTTTGTGTTTGTATAATATATATATATATATATATCTATATTCTATTATATCTTTATATATTTTTTTTTATATATATATATATATATCCAACCATACAAAAATATAATACATATTATTGTTATACGTACCCATACCCATATATATATTTAATATATATATATATATATCATATATATATATCTATATATATTATATATATATATATATATAATAACCATAGAAAAAATATATATCTCATTATCATACACACAAACACACAATATCCTATCTATATATACATATCTGTATATTATATATAGAGATAGAGATATATAATAGATATGCACAAACAACACACACGACGCACACGCTATACACACGCATTTACACTAAAGCATCATTTATATACATAAAAACATCTCCTCCATTATGAGTCAGAGGCCGGCTTGCACTCGCACTTCCTCAAGAGCAACTCTCCACATGTCGTTAGAAGCATGGTCAATAACGATATGCTCCAGTCATTGTTCATTGAACGGTAAAGTATATGTAATAATATAAGTGTGTATATAATATTATATATATATATATATACTAGTATATATATATATATATAATAATATATATCTATAATATATATACTATACTATTCGTATGCTAAATATCCCATCTAATATGTATATCTCAGTATATATGTATATATGCATATTAACATTCTACCTATATTATCATGTATATATGACATTGAGGAAGCCCGTGTTGATTATGCAGATAAGAGAGATAAGTGGGCGATGTTAAAGTGCAATATGAATCAATGCTTATATCTCATGTACCTAAAAGGCTTGACAATCAATCAGGATTCGTGTAACTTGGTTCATGATCGTAATGGCAGTGTTATGTGGAAGATTAGCAATCTTCTACGAGTGGCAAACAAGAACGGAAATCGTACGGGTCCTGGGCACAAGTCTCAAAAAACGTGATGACGAGACATCGTACTAGGTACGATCACGTGATGCTGATGCGTGCAAGGGGGCTCGCAGGCAGGAGACCCGGTCGCTTCTCAGTGGTCCTGAAGACGCGGTTCAAGGAAAGACATACGGAGAAAACCATGGCCAGTGTGTCGTTGGTTTTGTTATTTTGTCTGGGGGGTAAGCAGGGCTTGTCAGTTTATTGTATTGATTTTTTTTAAAGACATTCCATTTCAATTAGATTGAATATATTTTCAAGAGAATTTTCACTTACTGCAGTTATATGTAAAATTTAAAAACAGTAAAATAAGAAAACTTTGCTTTAGTTTTCTCAATCCCTTCATTTACGGGAATTATGATTTTAATGTATATAAAGACATAGAAGGAGATTTGTTTTCTCTGTTGTCTAATAAACGGCGGTGGTTGCGCGTATTATGTTTAATAGAATCTAATAATACTTTTTTTCTCTAACATATCGATAAAAAGTTTATATTTTTTTCCTTGTTTTTTTTCTCTGTTCGTATAATATATATCTATATAGTGATATATATATATATCTATATATATATTATATACTATATATATATATATATATATAATATATGCATATACATACACCACACACATACATATTTATATATTTCTCTCTCTCTTCTTTCTCTCTTTATATATATAGATATATATATATATATATCATATATATATATATTATATCATATATACATACTTTTTATATATATCATCTATATACTGTACGGATATATATATTCATAATATATAATATATATATATATATATATATATAATATATATATATTATATATGTGTGTGTTGGTGTGTGTGTGTGTCGTGTGTGTGGTGTGTGTGTGTGTGTGTGGTGGTTGTGTGGTGTGTGTTTTGTGTTTGTGTGTGTGTGTGTGTGTATAGCATACATCGTATGAATATATTGTACATATATATATAATACATATGTATGTTTATATATATATATATATAAATATATTTATATAAATATATATATATTTATATATCTATTATCTTAATGTGTGTGTGTGTGTGTGTGGTGTGTGTGTGTGTGTTTGTGTGTGTGTGTTTGGTGATGTTTGTATGTCTATTGTGTGTGTGTATGGTGTGTGTCTCTGCGTACCCATTTACAATGTAGGTTTATACGCAACACACACACACAAGACACACCATAATAATATTAATGTGGGGAAAATTATATATAGATATATATATATAATATAATTTTAAGAATATAAATATTTTAAATTATAAAAAAATAAAAATAAAGTTAGGGGGCTTTTTTGGGGTGTTGGGTTTTTTTGAGATTAAATATAAAAAAATATATAATATATAATAAAATAAAATATAATAATAAATGCTATTTTATTTAGGATTTTTTTATTTTTATATATAAAAAACCATATATTTATTTATAATACATGAAAACACAAATTAATATTTTCTTTTTTTCTTTTTTTTTTTTTTTTTTTGTATTTTGCTTTTTTTTTTTTTTTATATATAATTATATATTAATTAAAATATATATATATAATATATATATATAATATTTCTTTTTTGTTTTTTTTTTTTTTTTTTTTAAGGTATAAATTAATAAAAATAATAATATATATAATATATATTATAATATATATAAAAAATTAATATATATATATATTTTTATATATATATAATTATTTTTTTTTTGTTTTTTTCTTTTTTTTTTTTTTTTAATTGGAAAATTTTTATTTTTTTTTAAATTATTATAAAAAAAAAACAAAAAAACAAACATTAACACAAAAAAAAAAATTATAAATAATATATATATAATAAAATATATATTTTAATTTTATTTTTAAAAAAAAAAAACCCCCCCCCCTATATTTTATTTTTAATTTTTTTTTTTTTTTTTTTTTAATTGGGGTTGTGTTGTATTATAATAATATATTATAATTTTTATATAAATAATATATATATATATATATATATAAAATATTGGTATTGGGTGCTTTTTTCGGTGTTTTTGGGTTGTTTGTTGTTTTTTTTTTTTTTTTCCCCAATATAAAATAAAATATAAAAAATGATAAATTTAGTATTCAAAAAAGAACAAAAACACAAAAAAAAACAAAAAACACCACAAAACCCCCCCCCCTCCCCTGTTTTGGGGTTTTCCTGTTGTTGTCTTTTTCTTTTTTTTTTTCCCTTTTTTTATTATATATATATATATAAATTATATATATAATATTTAAATATATTAATAAATAATATTTTGGGTTGGTTTTTTTTTTTTAATATAATAAAATATAATATATAATATATATATATATATATAATATATAAAAATTTATATATATTATTATGTATATATATATAAATATATATATATAAAATTTATATATATATATAATAATTATTAAAATGAATATTATATATATATATATATATATACATAAAATTAAAATTTATTAATATATTTTTTAATATATAATTATATATTATATAATATACATACACACCAAAATTTTATTTAAACAAACACACAACAACAAAAACCCCCCCCCCCCCCCCCCCCCCCCCCCCCCTTTTATAATATATATATTTTATATTATATAATTTTATATTTATATATTTTTTATTTATATTATATATAATATTATAATAAACATATTTAAACCCCATAATCACAACCACACACAAAAAAAAATAAAAAAAAAAAACAAAAAAAAAAAAACAAAAATTTTTATAAAAACTATAAATTTAAAATTTTATATAAAATTATATATATATAAAATTTATAATATTAGTAAATAATTACAACAAAAAATATATAAAAAAAAAAAAAAAAAAATTTTTTAAAAAAAAAAAATATATATAAATTTATATAATATATATATATATTAATATAATAATTTATATATATATAAAAATTTAGTAGTATTATATTATATATTATATATTATATATATATATATATATATTAAAATATATATATATATATATATATATAATAATATATATTTATATTATATATATATATATAATATTATATTAAAATTATATATATATATATTTATATATATTTTTTTTCTTTTTTGGGGGTGTGTGTGTGTGGGGGGGTTTGTTGTTCATTTTTTTTTTTTTTTTTTAATTTATTTTTGTTATTTTTTTCTTTTTTTTTTTTTTTTTATATTATATATTTTTATTATATATAATATAATTATATATTATATAATATATTAATATGTTATATGAAACATATTGAGAAATATTTTTTTTTTTTTTTTTTTTTTTTTTTTATTTTTTTTTTTTTTAATTTTATTATTATTTTAAAATTTTATAATACAACATATTAATAAAACCCCAATATATATATATAATATTATATAAAATAAATATAATTTTAATATATATATATATATAAATATATATTATATTATATATAATAATATTATAATTGTATATTAAAAATTTATAAAATATATATGATAATTCATATATATATAGAATAAAAGTATATATATATAAATATAATATTTTTAATATTATATAATATATATATTTATATATATTAATTTATATATAAAATATATATATTAATATATATTAATATATATATATTGTTTAATCAAGTTCCTTTGTCGAAAAAATCTGTCTTAATGGAGATTTGTTTACTCAGCTAGGGGATTTATCAAAACGGTACGGGAATTAAACGAAATTCTAAAGGTAAGCCCAAAAATTTTAAAATTTCTTACAAAGGATAATTATTATCTTTCAATAGTTAAGATTCTAATTTTTCTCAATCTTCATTATTTAAAAACTTTAATCAGTTTTTTTAATCACATTAAATAACTCAAAGAATCAAAAAAAGTGTGGAAATAAAACATAGTAGTGTTATATTGATTTTAAAAAGTAATTCACGCTGGGAATGCCAACAAGTATTATAATACAAAATGAAGTGAAACACCGTTACCTTCAATTAACCGATTTAAATAAAAGGGTAACTCAAGTTTCGGTAGAACTATAAAAAAGCAAGGTCATTGTTGCACCAAAATAAAGAAAAAATACCTCGGTTTGAATACCCCTATGAGCATCCCCAAACATCAGTCCTTTTTAGACACCAACTTAATAGACTATGCAATTCCAAAAACACACATTACATATTTTAACATATAAACAGAGGAAAGGGTACCCAGTAAAACAAACTTACAGCTAAATTATAGCCAAAAAAAAAAAATCCAGAAGATCTGCGTCTCACCTCACCAGTTCCCGTTCGATCGCTGAGTCAAAATATTTTCCCTTTTACAAATTTTTCCCCAAATAAATTAATTGCTGAGCTGTTTGAATCTTTATCAATAATAATTTTTAATTTTCCAAAAAATAAACTGCACATTTTAAGCTATACCTATTTTATTACTAAAAAAATGCAAATCTGAGAAATGATAATAAAAATCTCTAGTTAACAATATATATAAAATTTCTATATATATATTTTAATAATATTTTATTATTATTTAATTGATTTTTTAGAATAATATATATGATTAAAATGGGTTTTTTTGGAAAATCAATAATATTATTATAAAAATAATAAAAAAATGAATTATATATTTTTATAGTGGAAAAAAATTTAAAGGGGGAAATATTTTATAATGAAATATTTAAAAGATCTTCTTATTTTATTTTTTTTCTATAATTTTTTAATTTTTTTTAATGGGAATTTTTAAATTTATATATATATTTAAAATTAATATTTATTTTAATTATAGTCTATTATTTTAATAATGATGTTTTTATCTTTTTAGGGTATTTAAACCCAATATTTTTTTTATTTTTGTGAAAATATTGTTTTTTTTATAACACAAAACAACCCACAAACGTGTTTAATAATAAAAGGGTTTTTACATTTATTTTTATTAATACTTTTGGATCCCTTAATTAATTCTTAAAATAAATATAAATTATATGTTATTTTAATTTTGTTGTATTTTTATTTTTCAAATGGTGTTAAAAATAATGATTTAAGTTAAATAATTTTAAGATTAAAAAAATTAGAAACAAAACTAGAAAATAAAATACTTTTTTAAAAATTTTCAAGATTTGGGGCTTACCTTTAGAAGTTTACGCAAGTTTTTGACCCCTTTTTTATAAATTGCTGGGAAAAAAATTTTAAACGGATTTTTCCCTTGATTATAAAAAATATTATAATATTAATATTTAATTTAAATATTAAAAATTAATTTTTAAAAAATATTTATATTATTTAAAAAATTTTTTTTTTAAAAATTCGAATATTAGGAATGTTTAATATAATTAATTAATAATTAAAAATTATTTTTATTATAATAATTTTTAATTTAATAATTTTATACAATATAATTATATATAATATTTTATTTTTTATTATAATATAATTAAAGTGTTTGTTAATAAGTAGATCAAACAAAATTTTAAAATATTTAAAATTAAAGATAAATATTTTGAAAAAATGGAATTTATTTAAAAATTTAATTAATTTTTATTTTATAAACTAATAGTAACATAAAAATATGGAAATATTATATTAATATATATAATATATATATAAATTTTATAAAATAATTAGAGGAAGAAAAAAAAATATATAAATATGTAGTATTATTAAAAATAACAAATAAAAATTTAAAAAAAAAAACAACCAAAATGAAAAAAAAAAACAAAAAAAACCAAACCAAAAAAAAAAAAAAAATTTAAAAAATATATATATATTAATATATATAAATAAAATAAAAATAAAAATAACCAATAATAATAAAACAAAACACACACACACACACCAAAAAAAAACCCCCAAAACACAAAAAAAAATAATATAATTTTAAATTTTAAAAAAAAATATAAAAATAATATTATATATATTTATTATATATATATTTATATATATAATAATAAAAAATATTTAAAAATAATCAACAAACAACAACAAAAAAATTAAAAATATATATAAAATATATATATATATAAATATAATATATAATATAATTTTTATAATAATAACAACAAAATATTATATATATTATAAAAAATATATATATATAATAAGGGAAGTAATAAATATAATATATATAATATATATTTTATATATATATATATTATATTTTATATTATTATATTATATATTTTTTTTTTTTTTTTTGTTTTGTGTATGTTTTTGTTGATGTCATTTTTTTTGAAATAGTAATTATATAATTATATAAAATATTTTATTATATAATATATAATAATATATATATTTTTATTATATAAAAAATATTATATTTTTTTTTTTTTTTTTTTTTTTTTTTTTTTTTTTTTTTTAAATATGTTTTTTTTTTTTTTTATGGTTTTTTTTTTATATTATATTTAAAATATATAATATATATATATATATATTTATATATTTTTTTATTTTTTT
>NW_023662253.1:15000-16390 GCF_015228065.2 Penaeus monodon | reverse complement strand
GGAAGAGAGGGGGGAAGAAGAGGAAGGGAGAAGAGGAAGGAGAGAAGGAGGAAGGGAAAGAGGAGGTTGGAGGAAGGAAGAAGGGGGAAGGAAGAGAGGAAGGGAGGAAAGAGGAAGGAAGGAAGGAAGAAGAGAGGAAGGAAAGAGGAAGGGAGGAAGGAGGAAGAGAGGAAAGAGGAAGGAAGGGAGGAAGAGAAGAAGGAAGAAGAAAGGAGGATGGAAGGAGAAAGGAAGAGAGGAAGGAGGATGAGAGAGAGAAAAGGAAGGAGAAGGAGGAAGGAAGAGAGGAAAAGAGAAAGAAGGAGGGAAGGTAGAAAAGAAGGTAAAAGGAAGGAAGGAAAGATGAAGGGAGAAATAGGGAAGAAGCGAAGGAAAATGGAGAAGTAGGAAATGAGGAAAAGGGAAGAAAGGAAGAGAGATAACGGAGGAACTAAGGAGAAGAAGATGACAAATGGAAGAATAAAAGAAGAAAAAGGATTAGTCAAAAAGGAGGAGAGAACGAGAAAGAGAACAAGAAGATAAAGCAGAGAAAAAGAAGAAAAAAAGACAAAGAAACAAAGATAGCAAAAGAGAGAGAGAGAAAAGAAAGAGAAAGAGAAAGAGAAAGAGAAAGAGAAAGAGAAAGAGAAAGAGAAAGAGAAAGAGAAAGAGAGGGAGACAGAGAGAGAGAGAACAAGAAGGTAAAAAAAGAAAAAAACATAAAAAAAACATAAAATTCGCCGCGCCAAGTCACAGAAGTGAAGTTAAATTCGACATGATGAATGAGATTATTCAGTGGCGTTGTCTGGGAGATGTTTCAACGCCCCCCCCCCTCCCCACTCCCCCCCAACCGGTTCCCTTTTGTTCCAGCCGCACAATATGGCATGCTGGCCTCCGTCCGACCGTGTAATTCGTAATTTACGCCGTTGAACAAGAGTGCGTGGCGTGTGTGAGGGAGGGAGCGAGTGCGTGAGGGAGGGAGGGAGGGAGGGAGGGAGGGAGTCGAGGGATTTAGGGAGGGAGGGAAGGAGAGAGTGAGTGAGTGAGTGAGTGAGAGGGAAGAGGGAAGGAGTGAGGAAGAGAGAGAGTGAGAGTGTGTGTGTGTGTGAGAGAGAGAGAGAGAGAGAGAGAGAGAGAGAGAGAGAGAGAGAGAGAGAGAGAGAGAGAGAGAGAGAGAGAGAGAGAGAGAGAGTATAGCGGGTGAAGGGAGGGTGAGTTTAAAGACGCGTCTGTGTGTGAGAGAGATTTCGCGCTTGTGTCAGTGACTGAGAGAGGAAGTGTGCGAATGCGCTTTAATGATCGTACGAATGTGCATGTGTATGTGTATGTGTCCGTATGCTTGTGCATATGTGTGTGAGCGAAAGAGCGAATGTGCAAACACGTGCGAATATGTGTGCAGATGCTCACGATA
>NW_023662253.1:5000-10000 GCF_015228065.2 Penaeus monodon | reverse complement strand
ATAATGAAAGGAAATGAAATGAAAGAAATGTAAGAAAAGAAATGATAAGAAAGAAATGATAATGATAAGAAAGATAATAAATTGATAAGATAATGAAAGATAAGATAATGATAAAAATAAAAATAATAAAAATAAAAGAGATAATAATGATGATAAAATGAGAAAATAATGATGTAAAATGATGATAATAATGATGAAATAATGATGATAAAAATGAGATAAAGAGGTAATAATGGGTAAAAGATGGAAAAGGATAATAAAGAAAATAAGAGATAATAAATGAAAAATGATGAAAAATGTTTATAATAAGAGAAATAAGATAAATAATAATGAGGAAAAGAGAAGAATGATGATAGTAATGATAAAGGTAAGATAATCATAAGATAATAAATGATAATCATAATGAAAAAAAGATAAAAAAGAAATAATAAGATAAAATAATGATAAAAAGATGGTAATATAAAAAATGATAATATAAGATAAGATAGGATAATAACAAAAATTACTTAGATGAATAAGAAAGAGGGGAAAATGAAAAACAAAGAGAAAAAGGGAAATTATAATGAGTTAATTAAAAAAAAAAAGAAAAGAAAATTATAATTATGAAGTAAAAAAAATAAGATATTAAAAATTAGCAAAAAAAAAAGAAATTTTAATTTTTCTCAATAAGTGATGAGATTACACTCGTTTTAATAATAATGGAAAAAAAGGGATAAAAAGTAAGGAAACGATGGGGGGTTTACCGTAAATTTCTGAATTGAAACAGCAGGGTGGGTTTCAATACTGGACACACAAATTTCTAAACAAAAACAACAACAAGATTTAAAAAAAAAAAAAAAAAAAAAAAAAAAATTTTTAAAAAAAAAAAAAAAAAAATAAAAAAAAAAAAAAAAAAAATTATTAAAAAAAAAAAAAAAAAAAAAAAAAAAAAAAAAAAAAAAAAAATAAAATTAAAAAAAGAAAAAAAAAAAAATAAAAAGAAAAAAATAAAAAAAAAAAAAAAAAAATAAGTTTGGGGGTGGGGGAGAGAGAAAATAAAAAAAAAAAAAAAAAATAAAAAAATTAAAAAAAAATAACACACACACAAAAAAAATAATATAGTGGGGTGTGGGGGCGTTGTGGGGGGTGTTGGTGGGTGTTGTGGGGGGGGTGGTGTGGGGGGGTGTGTGTTTTTAGAAAAAAAATGGGGGGTGGGGGGGGGGGGGGGGGGTGGGGGTGGGGGGGGGGGGGTGGGGGGGGGGGGGGGGGTGGGAAAATTTATAAATAAAAAAAAAAAAATTTAAAAAAAAAAAAAAAAAATAAAAAAAGAAAAAACAAATAAATAAATAAAAAAATTTTGATAAAAATAATAAAAAAATTAAATAATTTTTTAAATAAAAATACACAAAAAAAAAACACAATATAACAAATTCAAAAAAAAACAAACAAAACACAAAAAATAACACAAATAAATAATAACAAAATATACAAAAAAATACACAAAATAACACACACAAAACACACACAAAACCCCCACCCACACAACACACACACACATATAATATAAATATAATAAAATATATAATTATATATAATAAATATATATATATATAATATAAATTTTAATATAAAATTTTTAAAATATGTTTTTATATTATATAAATTATATAAAAGGGATATATAATTATATATTATTAATATATATATATATTTTATATATATAAAATATAAAATTAATACAATATATATATAAAATTTTATATAACAACATATATATAAAATTTTAAAATATATACAACATATAAAATTTATTTTAACATTATACATAAACATATATATACATTTTAAAACATAATAAATATATATATATATATATATATATTATATTATATATATATATAATATATATACAATTTTAAAAATATAAATATAATATATAATGTGGGGTTTGGTGGTTTTGGGGTGTGGTTGTGTGGGTTTTGTGTGTTGTTTTTTGTTATACGTATATACGTATATACGATATACGTATAACTATATATATATACTATATACTATTACATAATAATATATTATTACATAAAATAAAGTTTTGATGTATATAGTATAAGTATATACGTATAAGTTAACGTAATACGAAATTACTAAACGTATAAGTAATACGTATAACTATATAAAACTTACAAATTTTTAACTATATACAATAACTATAAAAACAAAAAAACATATAACAAAAAAAAAAAACATAAACATATTACATAATAAAGGAAATAAAAAAATTTGATATAAGATAATATAATATATAATAAAAAATTGGATATAAAATATAAAATATTATATAATAAATATAAAAATTTTAAAATAATTTGTATAATAAAATTATATATATATAATAATTGAATTTATAAATCTGTTATATATAAGATATTATATAAAATAATATTTATAAAATTTATATATAATATTAAAAAAATTAAATATAATAATAAAAAAATATAAATAAATATGATATATATAATAAAATATTAATAAATAAATAATATTAATATATATATATATATATATAATTATTTTTGTATATTATATAAAAATATTATATTTAAATTTTATATAATATATAGATATAATAATATAATATAATATATAATATATATAATAATATATAATATATATATATATATGCAGCGGCGTTTCCTATGTGTATGGTTAAACATTAACAGGATGCTACAACTAAAAAAAGAAAAGTGTATTCTGGTAAGGTTAAAAAAAGAGAGAGTTAAAGAGAAAGATAAAAGGATAACGAAATAAAGTGAAAATATATAAGAATAAGACAGTGAAGCAAATCAACAGCGAAAGAGAGAGAGAGAGAGAGAGAGAGAGAGAGAGAGAGAGAGAGAGAGAAAGAGAGAGAGAGAGAGAGAGAGAAAGAGAGAGAGAGAGAGAGAGAGAGAGAGATTGAAAACTGATGAAGGATACGAAAAGAAAATAGGGAATAGGAAAGGTATCTAGAAGGATGATAGAAAGGCTCGGTAATAACAAGGGATGATGGGGGGGGGGGTAGAAGAAGAGGGATAGGAGAGAAAAGGGAGGGGGGAGAGGGGAAGATGGATGTTATGGTGTTCCTGGATTTTGGGGTCTGTATGATATTTCTAGCCTAGAAAAAAGAGTGAAGAAAATGGAAGTAGGATGGGAAAGGAAAAGGAAAGGGGTTGGGAGTGAAGTATAGGTAGATAAAAGAAAAAAATCTATGGTATGTAATGTATCTAAGATGTATAGGTAAGTATGTATGGGTTTTGATATTATGACATGTTATTTTTTTAATATATACATTTTATATAATAAATTTTAATTATATATATAATATATATATATATATATATATATTATATAATATATATATGTGGTTTTTGGTGTGTGTGTGTTGTGTGTATGTATAGATGGCATACACACAACATAACATACATAGCATGTATGTCTTCTTCTCTCTTTACACCACACCACACACACACACACAACACAACCACACACAAACAAAAACACAAAAAAAAATAGTCAGAGACAAAGACAAAAATTAGAGCGTCAAAATTTAGAAACAAAAAATCAACCCAATAAAAAAAAAAAGAAGAATAAAGATTTAAACGAAAAAGGAAGGGATAATTCAGGAGAGAGAGAGAGAGAGAGGAGAGAGAGAGAGAGAGAGAGGAAGAAGAAAAAAGAGGAAGAAGAGGAAAAAGCACAAAACAAAGAGATCCGAAAGGCGAAAACAACAAACAAAGACAGAGAGAGGCGGAAGGAGATGATTAACGCAAAGTGAGAGAGACAGACCGAAAGGATTTGAATAATTGGTGAAGTTTGGGAGAAGGGGGGGGGAATAATGAGGCTGGCAGTGTGAACAATGCAACAACAGTCGCTTGTGTGTGATACCTCGGTTTGAGAGTTACAGCGAGGAAGGAAAATTGGTGGAAAATAGAGGCCAGGAGAAAGAAGTGGAGTAAAGAGATACACGCACACGCATACGCACACGCACACGCACACGTACACGCACACGCACACGCAGCACACGCACAGACATCACACGCACACGCACACGCACACGCACACGCTTACAAAATCTAACACACATAAGCCCATACGTACACACAGACAAAAAAAAAAACAAGCGCACACACAAACGCTCAAAGAAACAACGAAAATGATAATCAAACAACAGGGAAAAGAACAAGAAAATAAAAGAAGAAAGAAAAAAAAATGAACAAGAATGAAAACAGATCATCCGGAAAATAAAAAAGAGAGGCAAAGTTAATCGAAAATGACAACAGTAAGTACAGAATAAAAAATATGAAAAAGGCAGTGAAATGACAGGTGATAATGGTGTGTAAACTTGAGAGTGAGGGGAGAGTTGGAGAGACGAGGGGAACCGGTGATGAGGGGAGACATGGGGGAGAAGCTAGATAAGGGGGGAGAAGCTGGATAATGGGGGAGAAGCTAGATAATGGGGGAGAATGGGGGAGACGAGGAGCTGGATAATGGGGAGAGAAGTTGAAGGGGAGAGGTGGGGAGATGGAGGGTGGGGGGGGAGGGGGAGTGTGGAAGGCAATTTGGAATGCGAGTGTGTGGGTTTTCTGAGATAGATAAATAGATAGACAAACAGACACACGCAGACAGACAGACAGACAGACAGACAGACAGACAGACAGACAGACAGACAGACAGACAGACAGACAGACAGACAGACAGACATAGACAGAGTGAAAGAGAGAGAGAGAGAGAGAGAAGGGGAGGGAGGAGACAGACAGAAAGAAACAAAAAATAGAAACAAACAGAGACAGTCAGACAAAAAAAAAAACGGAGACTGGGGCGTCGGGAAAACAAAAATTCAGACCAGCCTACCAAAAACAATGGCATCAAACAGATGTGAGGGGAAAGTACAGACAGAGGGGAGACGGAAGGAAAAAAACAGACAACGAGAATAGGATGATAAAGAGGAATAAATTAGGAGTTAATGATTACAAGATGGCTGGCGA
>NW_023662252.1:0-5000 GCF_015228065.2 Penaeus monodon | reverse complement strand
TCTCTCTCTCTCTCTCTCTCTCTCTGCAAAAACCTTTTCATATCAAATCGGAAAAAGATCAGGTCTCATCAATGATCAAAGAGTAGTACTTGTCTTGATGACTCCATTAGCCAGTAACTACCACGTTGGAGAATTTTTGTGATATTTACTCTCCAGAAACATTTTGGTAAACGCCATAATTACTCCCAATAGGTTCTTTGCGTGTTAGATAAAATCTTAAGCCTCGTTTGAAACACGAAATGGATCGTTTGGAGAATGAAATGTTTCATATATTTCAGATGAAAATGAAATATCCTCCAAAGACAACACACACACACAACCTCTCTCCCCACACATATATAATAAATCCAGATGTATATTACACACACATACACACACACACACACCACACAACACACATACACATAATTGTGTGTGTGTGTGTGTGTGGTGTGTGGTGTGTGTGTGTTGTGTAACCATTACCGATGCGGTGTTTGGCGAAATATTTGGCGCCATGTTGGCTTGGTCTTTATACAGGGGTGGCTGACCATGATTTTTCCCCCAGGGGAGTTGTTGCTTAGGTATCATTGTTGTGGTTATCAGCCACTGTAGTATCTACTGTAGACTCTCCCACTACCGTATCTAGGTTTGACTTCCCCCATTTATATGCAGGTCTGCCCGCGTGCACACACACATCGCGAGTATGGGAGTGTGGGGTGCATTCATACACACACACACACACACACACCCCCCACACCCACCCCACACAAAAACACACCCCACCGGGAGAGTGTATGAGAAACACGCGCGGATTTGGGAAATATGAGGTAAGTCAATATCTATCTAGCTATCTATATATATATATATATGAAGTGTCTCACAATGGCGAAGGCGAAGGATGGTGGAGAGGTCCACGGCTGTTTCAAACATGGAGCAAAACCGTTATTGATGATTATATTATATATATATTATAAAATATAATATATATTATATATTATATATATATATATATATTTAGTGTGGGTGTGTGTGTGTGTGTGGGGTGTGTGTGTGTGTGTGTGGTTGTTTTTGTTTTTGTGTGTGTGTGTGGTGGTATACATATACATACATATATGTATGTATATATATTATGTACATACAATTTGTGTGTGTGTGTTGCTTGTGTGTGTTCTCAACGCGGATCCATTTAAAACAAGAAGAGGTTTAGCTCGAGAACAGACAGGAAAGGGAAACGTTTTTTTTCTGCATTAGTGCCATTTTTTTTGTAAGGAGATGGGTACGAAATATTCCTTTTTGTGTATAAAAACGGGAAGATCAACGAGGCGGAAATGGGATATAGAAGCTGCCATTTGATGTTATGTAAGGAGTACGTAAGATGAGGAAAATTAATTGAAATTTGGATGGAGAATTATTAAATAGTACATCATACGATCGTTCAAAACGTTATAGTGTCAGTTTCCCTGTTATTTTCGACTGCGGAAAATACCATCCCCGGAAAATCGACGATGAAAAAAGTATAATCTGCATAAGAAATGTATTAGTTTCATAAATAAAAACTTATTTGCCTTATAAAACGAAATACCTATTTCTCTGTGCCCAAAACGGATGGTACTTATCCCGGCAAAAAAGTCATAATGATAAAGAGAGAAAAAGAAAAGGGATATTAATAATAAAAAATAAATAGAAAAATAATTAACAAAAAGAAAATGATAATGATATGATGATGGAAACAGCACCACAGCATGACCAAAAACAATCACTCTTTGCCCTGGTTAAGATACACAGGCAGAGATTTCCGCACCTGGCCTGCAATAGCTGCCTCATGCAGCCCAAGATAGACAGCAAAGCGCAATTTAGTCCGAAAGAGGGAAATTTACGCCATCGTTCGCAGTGACAAGTGAGGATTTGGGGGCCGCACGCACCCCCGATGGAAACGTTTTTGAGGAGAAATTCTGTTGCCTTCCGTTGGTTTTATTTGATATGGTAAGGTGGGAGGAACAAAGGGTTATGCATGTGTTTATCAAACGGCTAGAATACTGACAACCTGTAGTTCACACACACACGAAACGCACACACACACACACACACACACACACACACACACAACACACAAACACACACACACACACACACACACACACCCACCACACACCATACACACAAACACACACACACACCCACAAAACACACATATAAATATATAGAAATATAGATAGATATATAATAATATATATATATAGATGCAATATATAAAATATATATAATATAGATAAGATATATATATATATAATAGATATATATAAATAATTATATATAATTATATATATGTAATATATTTGATATATATATATTATATATATATATATATATATATATATATAAATTATATATATAATATATATATATGCAATATATATATAGCATAGTTCACCTAACTAGGGATTCTATATCCTTCTGCAGAAACCACTACTGCAGCAGCTTCACCGTAACCCTGGATCGGGGAGGTCATAGGGTACTATCCTTGAACCCCGGGGTGCAGTTTATATATACATGTACATATATTTTATATATTATATATTTTTATAATATATATATATATATATATATATATATATATATATATATATATTTTATAAAATTATAAAATATATAAAATATACAATATATATAGAGATAGATAGATAGAAGATAGATAGATAGATAGATAGATAGATAGATAGATAGATAGATAGATAGATAGATAGATAGATATAGATATAGATATATAATATACTTAATATATATGTATATAAATATATATATATATAATTATATATAATATATATATATATATATATATTTATATATTATATATTTACACACGCACAACACATACACACACACACATACACACACACAGGACACACACACACACACACACACACAACAGGACACACACACATACACACACACACACACACTTACACACACTTATGTAGATAGACAGATAGATAGATATTAATAAATAAGCAAATAAATAGACACACACATGCGCACACCTACACACACACACACCTCTGTGTGTGGTGTGTGTGTATATATATAATAAGATATATATATATTATATATATATATATATACTATATATATATAATATATATATATATATACTACACACACACACAAAACACACACAACACACACACACACATACACACCACACACAAGCACATACATACACACTCACACACATGCACATACACACACACACACACACCATATATATATATATTAAAATATATATATATATATAATTAATATATATATATATATATATAAAATATATATATATATATATATATATATATATATATATATATATATATATATATATATAAAATATTAAAATATTCATATACACACACATGTGTGTGTTGTGCGTGTGTGGGGTGGGGTGTAAAGTGTGCGGTAAGCTCGAAATTGCGCTAATGGTACGATGGATGTATATTTTTAATATATAAAAACTAACTTTTAACATTGTACTCATTGTTTTTCATCGGGGAGAAAAATACATATGTTTTATATATTACGCCATTATATCCACATTTCCGTTAACATATGAAGAACAAAGATACTTATAAAAAATATATACACATGTACATATATAACATACATGCATACTTATGTATTTTATAATATATATATATATTATATATATATATTTTATATATATATATATAAAATTATATATAAAATATATATGTATATATATATGATTAAGTAAAATAAGAAAAAATATGAACTGTGGGTTTTAGAAAACTTTCATTCCTTCACATTTAATGCCGAGTGTAAAATAAATTTTCTTCCAAATTGCAATGCCACGAAGCAAATATTTATTTTTTCTCGAAAGTACGTCGGTCAACAAATGGCGTCTAATTCAAGGTTGATTTAAGTGTGGGAAATTCGGATACTTTTTTTTTTTTTTTTTTTTTAAGGGTCGACTTGCTTTATCTTGTCGTTTTTTAAATATATTAACTACTGTAAAGACATTCAAAGTCTTTCGAATTTTTATCTTTGTGTGTGTGTGTATATATGATATATATATATAATATATATATATATAATATATATATAATTTTATATACATATATGAGGCCGCGGTGGCGAGTGGTTAGAGCATCGGACTCAAGACTGTCACGACGGCAATCTGAGTTCGAGGGGTTTGAGTCACCGGCCGGCGCGTTGTTCCCTTGGGCAAGGAACTTTACCTCGATTTCCTACCTAGCCACTGGGTGGCCAAGCCAGCCAAGTCAGTGCTGTTCCCAAGCCGGAAAAAAATAGAGAGAATGATACCTAAAAAGGGAACACCGGCACTCTCGTGGAAAGGAACTGGGGACCCTACCACGTACTCACTCCATGAGCATCACAACATGGAAAAATACAATTGGGTTTTCATGCTGTGACCACGGCGGCTCAAGCATGAACCTACCCTAAAAAAAAAAAAAAATTTTTCCGCGGTGGCCGAATGGTTTAGAGCGTCGGACTCAGGACTGTCACGATGGCAATCTGAGTTCGAGGGTTCGAGTCACCGGCCGGGGGCGTTGTTTCCCTTTCCTGCCTAGCCACTGGGTGGCCAAGCCAGCTCCATACACACACACACACACACTATATTTTGTTATATTTTATAGATATATAAAATATATATAATATTATATATATATAATATATATATATATATATGTATATATGTTATATATGTATAAAGTAGTAGTATGTCTATGATGTATATATATATATGTACATATAAGTATATATAAATATATAGAAGAAAAAAAAACAATATATACATACATTACATATATATGTATCTAATATGCATTTTGTATATATATAATATATATATATGTTATTCATATATATCAATAAATAATAATAAATAAATATAAAAAATATATATATAAATATATATATAAATATAATATATACATATATATATAGATAAAATATATATATATTTAGAAAATAATAAAATATAAAAAAAC
>NW_023662251.1:10000-16391 GCF_015228065.2 Penaeus monodon | reverse complement strand
TATATATAATATATATATATTTAAAATATATATGTATATATATGTATATATATAATATATATATCTATATATATATATATATATATATATATATTATAAACACATATATAGGCCGCGGTGACCGAGTGGTTAGAGCATCGGACTCAAGACTGTCACGACGGCAATCTGCGTTCGAGGGTTCAAGTCACCGACCGGCGCGTTGTTTCCATGGGCAAGGAACTTCACCTCGATTTCCTGCCTAGCCACTGGGTGGCCAAGCCAGCTCAAGTCAGTGCCGGGTAAATAGAGATGGTGACTCGATAAAAACACCGGGCGGAAGGCATCGGCAAACCACCGCTCTAAATTGCCAAGAAAATCATGGAAATCCATGATCGCCAACGTCCTGGTGGGACAGGGCACTTGAAAAAAAAAATGTATATATATATATTTAGTATATATATATATATATATTATATATATATATATATATAATTATATATATATTTGTCCTGGGTAAGACAATAAACTGCACCCTGGGGTTCCCTTGAACAAGGATAGCACCCTATTAGCTCCCTATACCAGGGTTGCAGCAGGGCAGTGGATATCTGGTGAAAACACCTTCAGTTCTACTGATTACTGGTTTCACCAAATAATATGTCTGGCGTATTACAGTGTAACTGTTTTAAAAGCGGCAGAGATAGTTCCTCCTAGTTAGTTGGAGACTGCGAGTTGAGAAGGAGTCTGGGGGATTCCACTCAACTTTTATTTTCTCCCGACAAACCTCTACACCAATGATTAAATACAGAAACGATAATTCATACCACATGGCCCGTCGCGTGGGTTATCAAGGGGCGCGTTAGTCAGTGGGCAACCAGGCTGACAATGTTTAAACATGCATCTGGAAGACAAAGAAGATAAAGAAACATGTCCAATTAAGAAACACATTAAAAATCGGAACGTGGAACGTAAGGAAAATGAAAGAGATGGGTAAATTACATACTGTCTGTACGAATGGATAGATACAACATTCAAATACTAGGAATAAGTGAGACCAATTGGAAAAGTAGTTTCAAAACTAAAGAAAACAAGACAGTTCTTTTTCTGGAAAAGAGAAGGAAATTATAGTCATGGAGTTGCTATGATTCTCACGAAAAAACTGCAAATGCACTAATGGTACAGCCCAATAAATGATCGCATTTTAAAAGTCAGAATACAAGCAAAAACCTCATAATATTAGTATTATACAATGCTACGCACCAACCAATATTGCAAGTGATGAAGAAATGGAATTTTTTATAACTCTCTCCAAGATACTTTAGACACAATCCCTAACAGAGATGTAAAAATAATCATGGGAGACCTCAACGCCAAAGTAGGAAAAAATAATCTAAAACATTACACCTGTGGAAAATTCGGCCTTGGAGATATAAATGAAAGAGGTAAAGATTTGATTGAATTCTGTAGTACAAATAATTTAGTTATAGCCAATACATTGTTCCAACACCACCCAAGACACTTGTACACGTGGTTTTCACCAGACAAAGAACACGCAACCAAATGACTACATTGTGCTGAACCAAAAATGGAAAAGTTGCATAAAAAATGCCAAAACAAGACCTGGTGCCGACTGCAACAGTGACCACCAACTACTAACTATCGACTTTAAAATAAGACTCAAAAAGATGGAGCGTCCAACACCACCTCTAAAGCTCGACTACAAAACTCTTGATAACAATTACAGAATTACAGTGTCAACAAATTTGAAATACTCAATCAATGTGAAGATGATAAAACACCAAATGAGTTATGGGAAGAAGGAAAAGAACTCCTGCTGAGCACTGCTTAAGAAACTATCGCCAAAAAGAAAAAAGACAAATTCCCCCTGGATATCTGAAAAAACACTAAGTGAAATTGAAACAAGAAGATACTAAAATAAAAAGGTATCAATAATCCAGTTGAAAAAGTAATTTACAAAAAACAAAATACAAAATTCAAAGATTATTGCGACAAGATAAGGAAAAATATTTAAATGAACATTGCCAGAGAATTGAAAACTGTTCTATCAATAAGACAACTACAGAACTCTACCAAGAAGTACGAAACATCACACGAAAATTTAAACCTACAATGGACACTATCAAAACTGAAGATGGACTTGTTTTATGTGATGGAAAAGAAGTCAAAGATAGATGGAATCAATATTGTTCCAACTTATACAAAAGGAATAAAGATCTAACAACAACATTAATTAGACTCAATGACAGCGAGGATGAACCACCGCCACTGCTAGACGAAGTTATAAAAGCCATAAAAGAAGTAAAGAATGACAAGAGCCCCGGAATAGATGAAATAACAGCAGAACTAATAAGAATGCTGGCGAAAGTGTGAATACTTCTTCTACAAACTCTGTACAAAAATATGGAATGAAAGAAAATGGCCAGAAGACTGGGTAAAATCAGTCTTTACTCCCATACCTAAAAAAGGTGACGCACTCCAATGCAACAATAATAGGACAATTGCATTAATAAGTCACAGCAGCAAAATTTTGTTGAAAATTATTGCTGAAAGAATGAAGTTGAAGTTAAGAGAGAAATTGCAGACGAACAAGCAGGTTTTCGCCCTGGAAAGGGTACCAGAAACCAGATTCTAAATTTAAAATTGATCATAGAGAAAAACAGGGAACATCCAAAAAGACCTATCCTGTGTTTCATCGATTATGTGAAAGCTTTGATACTGTTGATCATGATATCCTCTGGAATAACATGAACGATATGAAGTTTCCAAAACACATCATCCAATAATAAAAGCCTTGTATGACCAACAACAAGCAGCTGTAAGAACCACTTATGGGTTAACAGAATGGTTCGAAGTCAAACAAGGAGTACGACAGGGTTGCATTCTGTCTCCGCACCTCTTTAATATATATTCTGAAACAATTATGAGAGGTGCTCTAGAGAATTTTGAAGGAACTGTGGATGTTGGAGGATACAAAATATCAAATCTGAGGTACGCCGATGATATAGTTTTGATTGCCAGCAGTATCACTGAACTACAACAACTACTAGATAAAGTTAGAGAAGCAAGCAAAAAGGCTGCTTGTTTCTTAATGCCAAGAAAACTAAGATCATGAAGATTCAAAGATAACCGGCAATGAACAATGATGAACATGTTACAATCAATGGAATGATTGTGGAAATGTGAAAGAGTTCACTTATCTTGGAGCTGTTTTAACTAATACATATGATGATTCACCGGAGATAAAAAGAAGAATTACCATTGCCAAAACGCCACAATTGCTCTCAATAACATCTGGAAAGACCGAAGCATTACCTTACGGACAAAGCTGAGGTTATTGAACTCTTTAGTTTTCCCAATTGCATCATATGGTTCTGTGTGTTGGGTGTTGAAGTAGATAGACAAGAAAAAGATCAATAGTTTGGAAATGTGGTGTTACAGACGAGTACTGCATATTAGCTGGACAGAGAAGAAGACGAATGATGAAGTGCTGAGAAAAATAAATTGTAAAGACCGGCTGTTGGACATCTTGAACAGGAGGAAATTAAAGTTTATTGGTCATGTAATGAGAAGTAAAAGTATTGAGAAAAACTTGCTGGACAGGGATGGTGATAGGAAACAGAGGAAGAGGCAAACCGAAGACAAGACTGAGCGACAATATCAAAGATATTTGCGGGCTGTCGATGATACAAGTGGAAAGAAAAGCGTAAGATCGAGTTTAGTGGCGAAGGATGGTGGAGAGGTCCACGGCTGCTCAAACATGGGAATACCACGATGATGATGATATATATATGTATATATATGTGTGTGTGTGTGTGTGTGTGCGTGTGCGTGTGCGTGTGCGTGTGCGTGTGCGTGTGCGTGTGCGTGTGTGTGTGTGTGTGTGTGTGTGTGCGTGCGTGCGTGTGTGTGCGTGCGTGCGTGCGTGCATGTGTGTGTGTGTATGTGTGTGTGTGTGTGTGTTACAAAAAACGCAACCTGGAAAAGTACAACAAAGTAAAACATGGGGGAGTAAAACAGATTGATTTGCAACATAAATTGCAGCAGAAGGAAGCATCTGAACGCAAGCCCAAATTGAGAGGAGCGCCGATGATGAATTACCTCGTAAATTTAGCCAATTTTTCCTTCGTCGTGGACTGATTTGTACTAATCTACCTTTTTTTCTTATCATATTTTTTTGTGAACTATTAGACGTAGTCATAAATCCACTTATGTTAATTAATCTATCTTGCACTGTATATCTTATTAAGACATTAAATTTTTATGATATTTTGAGTTGGAAGTGACTTCACTATCAAACGATATTTTAGCACTATATTAGACTCGATGCATTTTAAGTCTGTTATAGATTTATATAAGACAGTATTAGCATCCGTAGCTGGTTATCATTTAGGGAAAACCACAACCCCTATTGCAAAAGGGTAATAAAGAAGTTACTCGCTATTGCATTGCATTGTCTTTTATCGCACGTGATTTACATGAAGAAAAGTATGCTGCAGTATCACATAATAAAAATATTGGACTTTTGATTACTAGCTAATTAGTCTGACTTGACTTTCCGGAGATGAATCATCACTAACCAAGGGATATCGATCATTCAGCTTTCCTGTTTAGGTAATTTCTTATTCATAATAAACTTCGTGAAAGGTAGCACACATACGTACATACATACACATCATACATACATACATAGACACACACACTCATTAATTTAATTGTATGTGTACATACACAAATGCTACTGTACGTACATACATACATACATAGATACATACATACATACATACATACATACATGCATACCATTTATATATATATATATATATATATATATATATATATATATATATATATATATATATATATATATATATATATATATTTCCCCTATGTACGCGCCCGCGCATGCGTGTGTATTTATGTATGTTTGTTTATGTGCGCAGAGACAGATAAAATGTGTCTAACTTCATGTATATATATCTATATTTATCAATCAATCCATGTATCTACAAACACACACACACACACACACACACACACACACACACACACACACACACACACACACCCACACACACACACACCACCCACACACCCCACCACACACACACACACACACCCTATACATGAATCACCATCTTCATTCATATCACCTTCACGTAATCATAACGTGATGAATGAATACACTTCCTCAAAAATGAATTTCATGCAATGAATAACTTAATTCCCTGAAAGTCTGTTCTCATGAACAAATGTGCTATGACGATTAGTATTTGTTCAACAGTTAAATGGCACATGAAGAACAAACAACTTTAAAGGTCAATGTTCTCACAAACCTGTTCTCCTTTAATTTGTTCAAACACCGCGCATACTTCAAAAATATCTCGCGTTCGTATATGCATATCACGAATTGGATTTCAGCAACCTGGTGTTATGCAGGAAAATCTAATTAAAACTACGAGATAATCATTATGGGCGAGATCCAGGTGGCTTCCAGATTTAGAATTCGTTGGATTAAAATAATTCTTGAAAACTGACGTCAAATTCCTCCCACGTCAACGATGCTCATTTTTTTTTCTCTCTCCTCCGGATCTGTGACGTGATTAACCAGATGAGTGCACTAATTTGAAAAAAAAAAAAAAACTGTCTACGGCTTTCAGAGGAACGGATTGCGTAATTCGGATGCGTGGGGCTTCGTCAGATGAGCTCAGTCGCTTACTTTTCCATCAACAATTCGCGACGATTTTTTTTATCTATATGTTCCCATTTCATTTCTACAAGACCTTTATTTATTTATTTATTTCTAAAAAAATGAGTAAACACTTTTGTTCTTTTAAATTTGGTTAATTTACTTATCCATTCCTGACAAAATAACAAAAACATACCCATAAAAAAACCTTGGCGATGCTCTTATATAACCTAAGCCTACTTTGGCACCGGCGAAAGGGACCCCCCCACCCACGCCAACCCCCCCCCCCAAAAAAAAAAAGGGAGAGAAAAAAAGGGAGAAAGAGACCGCTGGCATATCCCATCATCAAGGCGCACAACATCATCTCCTCCCTGATGAAACTGGTCAACTTTCATCATCATCATCAAGCCATCCGTCCAGCTCGGGAGACTGATGAAAACCCTTTCTCCCATCAATCAAACTTCCTTCTTTCAAGCTGAACAATGGTTTCTCTCCCCTGTAGATATCCGCCTCGGTCCGTCCCTCCTTCTTGCCTCTTTAAAACTTTTTATTTTTCTTCCCTCGCTGTCGGTCTCTCTCACTCCTTCCCCGTTCTGCCTCCAAGTCTGGCTTGATCCCGACATGCATTCTCTCGCAACAAAAACACGAACTGCAACGCGTAAACAGCCGGTGAAAACATTGCCAAAGCATAAGATCCAAAAGGAAACA
>NW_023662251.1:0-7500 GCF_015228065.2 Penaeus monodon | reverse complement strand
AATCAAAAATAGTCAACATCATAAGAATAATCAGTGGCAAATGCTAATACGGTTATCAATTCAGCAAAGAAGTCTCAATAACAATAGAGACGTTGATTATAATTAGCAACATCCTTATATCCTTAATGAACTTCGAATTTCCTTAATGCAGGTGCTGCCATATTGAATAATGCAATCTAGCGTTCTATATATGGATGAGAGCAGCGGTCAACAACCTGTTTAATACGAAGCTTAAACTTTCATTCATCTGCCTTGTACAATGTTGCAGATTACACTGTTGCATAATAATGAATACAGGAACGAGGTACAGAAATAAGATGCATTGTATAATCTAGTATATCGTATGATATATTATTTCCCTGCTGTAAAAAGTCACTTACACACGAAAATAATAACATATACTTTTACTGTTTCCTTTTGGATCTTATGCTTTGGCAATGTTTTCACCGGCTGTTTACGCGTTGCAGTTCGTGTTTTTGTTGCGAGAGAATGCATGTCGGATCAAGCCAGACTGGAGGCAGAACGGGGAAGGAGTGAGAGAGACCGACAGCGAGGGAAGAAAATAAAAAGTTTTAAAGAGGCAAGAAGGAGGGACGGACCGAGGCGGATATCTACAGGGGAGAGAAAACCATTGTTCAGCTTGAAAGAAGGAAGTTTGATTGATGGGAGAAAGGGTTTTCATCAGTCTCCCGAGCTGGACGGATGGCTTGATGATGATGATGAAAGTTGACCAGTTCATCAGGCAGGAGATGATGTTGTGCGCCTGATGATGGGATATGCCAGCGGTCTCTTTCTCCCTTTTTTCTCTCCCTTTTTTTTTTTTGGGGGGGGGGTTGGCGTGGGTGGGGGGGTCCCTTTCGCCGGTGCCAAAGTAGGCTTAGGTTATATAAGAGCATCGCTAAGGTTTTTTATGGGTATGTTTTGTTATTTGTCAGGAATGGATAAGTAAATTAACCAATTAATAGAACAAATGTGTTTACTCATTTTTTTAGAAATAAATAAATAAATAAAGGTCTTGTAGAAATTAAATGGGAACATATAGATAAAAAAAATCGTCGCGAATTGTTGATGGAAAAGTAAGCGACTGAGCTCATCTGACGAAGCCCCACGCATCCGAATTACGCAATCCGTTCCTCTGAAAGCCGTAGACAGTTTTTTTTTATTCAAAATTAGTGCACTCATCTGGTTAATCACGTCACAGATCCGGAGGAGAGAGAAAAAAAAATGAGCATCGTTGACGTGGAGGAATTGACGTCAGTTTTCAAGAATTATTTTAATCCAACGAATTCTAAATCTGGAAGCCACCTGGATCTCGCCCATAATGATTATCTCGTAGTTTTAATTAGATTTTCCTGCATAACACCAGGTTGCTGAAATCCAATTCGTGATATGCATGTACGAACGCGAGATATTTTTGAAGTATGCGCGGTGTTTGAACAAATTAAAGGAGAACAGGTTTGTGAGAACATTGACCTTTAAAGTTGTTTGTTCTTCATGTGCCATTTAACTGTTGAAACAAATACTATCGTCATAGCACATTTGTTTCATGAGAACAGACTTTCAGGGAATTAAGTTATTCATTGCATGAAATTCATTTTTGAGGAAGTGTATTCATTCATCACGTTATGATTACGTGAAGGTGATATGAATGAAGATGGTGATTCATGTATAGGTGTGTGTGTGTGTGTGTGTGTGTGTGTGTGTGTGTGTGTGTGTGTGTGTGTGGTGTGTGTGTGTGTGTGTGTGTGTGTGTGTGTGTTTGTAGATACATGGATTGATTGATAAATATAGATATATATACATGAAGTTAGACACATTTTATCTGTCTCTGCGCACATAAACAAACATACATAAATACACACGCATGCGCGGGCGCGTACATAGGGGAAATATATATATATATATATATATATATAATATATATATATATATATATATATATATATATATATATATATAATACATATATGTATGCATGTATGTATGTATGTAGTATGTATGTATCTATGTATGTATGTATGTACGTACAGTAGCATTTGTGTATGTACACATACAATTAAATTAATGAGTGTGTGTGTCTATGTATGTATGTATGATGTGTATGTATGTACGTATGTGTGCTACCTTTCACGAAGTTTATTATGAATAAGAAATTACCTAAACAGGAAAGCTGAATGATCGATATCCCTTGGTTAGTGATGATTCATCTCCGGAAAGTCAAGTCAGACTAATTAGCTAGTAATCAAAAGTCCAATATTTTTATTATGTGATACTGCAGCATACTTTTCTTCATGTAAATCACGTGCGATAAAAGACAATGCAATGCAATAGCGAGTAACTTCTTTATTACCCTTTTGCAATAGGGGTTGTGGTTTTCCCTAAATGATAACCAGCTACGGATGCTAATACTGTCTTATATAAATCTATAACAGACTTAAAATGCATCGAGTCTAATATAGTGCTAAAATATCGTTTGATAGTGAAGTCACTTCCAACTCAAAATATCATAAAAATTTAATGTCTTAATAAGATATACAGTGCAAGATAGATTAATTAACATAAGTGGATTTATGACTACGTCTAAATAGTTCACAAAAAAAAATATGATAAGAAAAAAACAGGTAAGATTAGTACAAATCAGTCCACGACGAAGGAAAAATTGGCTAAATTTACGAGGTAATTCATCATCGGCGCTCCTCTCAATTTGGGCTTGCGTTCAGATGCTTCCTTCTGCTGCAATTTATGTTGCAAATCAATCTGTTTTACTCCCCCATGTTTTACTTTGTTGTACTTTTCCAGGTGCGTTTTTTGTACACACACACACGCACACACATACACACACACACATGCACGCACGCACGCACGCACACACACGCACGCACGCACACGCACACACACACGCACACGCACACGCACACGCACACGCACACGCACACGCACACGCACACGCACACGCACACACACACACACACACACATATATATACATATATATATCATCATCATCGTGGTATTCCCATGTTTGAGCAGCCGTGGACCTCTCCACCATCCTTCGCCACTAAACTCGATCTTACGCTTTTCTTTCCACTTGTATCATCGACAGCCCGCAAATATCTTTGATATTGTCGCTCAGTCTTGTCTTCGGTTTGCCTCTTCCTCTGTTTCCTATCACCATCCCTGTCAGCAAGTTTTTCTCAATACTTTTACTTCTCATTACATGACCAATAAACTTTAATTTCCTCCTGTTCAAGATGTCCAACAGCCGGTCTTTACAATTTATTTTTCTCAGCACTTCATCATTCGTCTTCTTCTCTGTCCAGCTAATATGCAGTACTCGTCTGTAACACCACATTTCCAAACTATTGATCTTTTTCTTGTCTATCTACTTCAACACCCAACACACAGAACCATATGATGCAATTGGGAAAACTAAAGAGTTCAATAACCTCAGCTTTGTCCGTAAGGTAATGCTTCGGTCTTTCCAGATGTTATTGAGAGCAATGTGGCGTTTTTGGCAATGGTAATTCTTCTTTTTATCTCCGGGAATCATCATATGTATTAGTTAAAAACAGCTCCAAGATAAGTGAACTCTTCACATTTCCACAATCATTCCATTGATTGTAACATGTTCATCATTGTTCATTGCCGGTTATCTTTGAATCTTCATGATCTTAGTTTTCTTGGCATTAAGAAACAAGCCAGCCTTTTTGCTTTGCTTCTCTAACTTTATCTAGTAGTTGTTGTAGTCAGTGATAGTGCTGGCAATCAAAACTATATCATCGGCGTACCCCAGATTTGATATTTTGTATCCTCCAACATCCACAGTTCCTTCAAAATTCTCTAGAGCACCTCTCATAATTGTTCAGAATATATATTAAAGAGGTGCGGAGACAGAATGCAACCCTGTCGTACTCCTTGTTTGACTTCGAACCATTCTGTTAACCCATAAGTGGTTCTTACAGCTGCTTGTTGTTGGTCATACAAGGCTTTATTAATTGGATGATGTGTTTTGGAAACTTCATATCGTTCATGTTATTCCAGAGGATATCATGATCAACAGTATCAAAAGCTTTCACATAATCGATGAAACACAGGTATAGGTCTTTTTGATGTTCCCTGTTTTTCTCTATGATCAATTTTAAATTTAGAATCTGGTTTCTGGTACCCTTTCCAGGCGAAAAACCTGCTTGTTCGTCTGCAATTTCCTCTCTTAACTTCAACTTCATTCTTTCAGCAATAATTTTCAACAAAATTTTGCTGCTGTGACTTATTAATGCAATTGTCCTATTATTGTTGCATTGGAGTGCGTCACCTTTTTTAGGTATGGGAGTAAAGACTGATTTTACCCAGTCTTCTGGCCATTTTCTTTCATTCCATATTTTTGTACAGAGTTTGTAGAAGAAGTATTCAACACTTTCGCCAGCATTCTTAATTAGTTCTGCTGTTATTCATCTATTCCGGGGCTCTTGTCATTCTTTACTTCTTTTATGGCTTTTATAACTTCGTCTAGCAGTGGCGGTGGTTCATCCTCGCTGTCATTGAGTCTAATTAATGTTGTTGTTAGATCTTTATTCTTTTTGTATAAGTTGGAACAATATTGATTCCATCTATCTTTGACTTCTTTTCCATCACATAAAACAAGTCCATCTTCAGTTTGATAGTGTCCATTGTAGGTTTAAATTTTCGTGTGATGTTTCGTACTTCTTGGTAGAGTTCTGTAGTTGTCTTATTGATAGAACAGTTTTCAATTCTCTGGCAATGTTCATTTAAATATTTTTCCTTATCTTGTCGCAATAATCTTTGAATTTTTGTATTTTGTTTTTTGTAAATTACTTTTTCAACTGGATTATTGATACCTTTTTATTTTAGGTATCTTCTTGTTTCAATTTCACTTAGTGTTTTTTCAGATATCCAGGGGGAATTGTCTTTTTCTTTTTGGCGATAGTTTCTTAAGCAGTGCTCAGCAGGAGTTCTTTTCCTTCTTCCCATAACTCATTTGGTGTTTTTATCATCTTCACATTGATTGAGTATTTCAAATTTGTTTGACACTGTAATTCTGTAATTGTTATCAAGAGTTTTGTAGTCGAGCTTTAGAGGTGGTGTTGGACGCTCCATCTTTTTGAGTCTTATTTGAAAGTCGATAGTTAGTAGTTGGTGGTCACTGTTGCAGTCGGCACCAGGTCTTGTTTTGGCATTTTTTATGCAACTTTTCCATTTTTGGTTCAGCACAATGTAGTCATTTGGTTGCGTGTTCTTTTGTCTGGTGAAAACCACGTGTACAAGTGTCTTGGGTGGTGTTGGAACAATGTATTGGCTATAACTAAATTATTTGTACTACAGAATTCAATCAAATCTTTACCTCTTTCATTTATATCTCCAAGGCCGAATTTTCCACAGGTGTAATTTTTTAGATTATTTTTTCCTACTTTGGCGTTGAGGTCTCCCATGATTATTTTTACATCTCTGTTAGGGATTGTGTCTAAAGTATCTTGAGAGAGTTATAAAAAATTCCATTTCTTCATCACTTGCAATATTGGTTGGTGCGTAGCATTGTATAATACTAATATTATGAGGTTTTGCTTGTATTCTGACTTTTAAAATGCGATCATTTATTGGGCTGTACCCAATTAGTGCATTTGCAGTTTTTTCGTGAGAATCATAGCAACTCCATGACTATAATTTCCTTCTTCTTTTCCAGAAAAAAGAACTGTCTTGTTTTCTTTAGTTTTGAAACTACTTTTCCAATTGGTCTCACTTATTCCTAGTATTTGAATGTTGTATCTATCCATTTCGTTACAGACAGTATGTAATTTACCCATCTCTTTCATTTTCCTTACGTTCCACGTTCCGATTTTTAATGTGTTTCTTAATTGGACATGTTTTCTTTATCTTCTTTGTCTTCCAGATGCATGTTTAACATTGTCAGCCTGGTTGCCCACTGACTAAACGCGCCCCTTGATAACCCACGCGACGGGCCATGTGGTATGAATTATCGTTTCTGTATTTAATCATTGGTGTAGAGGTTTGTCGGGAGAAAATAAAAGTTGAGTGGAATCCCCCAGACTCCTTCTCAACTCGCAGTCTCCAACTAACTAGGAGGAACTATCTCTGCCGCTTTTAAAACAGTTACACTGTAATACGCCAGACATATTATTTGGTGAAACCAGTAATCAGTAGAACTGAAGGTGTTTTCACCAGATATCCCCCTGCCCTGCTGCAACCCTGGTATAGGGAGCTAATTAGGGTGCTATCCTTGTTAAAGGGGAACCCCAGGGTGCAGTTTTTTGGGTCTTACCAGGACAAATATATATATATATATATATATATATAATATAATATATATTATATATATATACTAAATATATATAATACATTTTTTTTTTCAAGTGCCCGTCCCACCAGGACGTTGGCGATCATGGTTTCCATGATTTTCTTGGCAATTTAGAGCGGTGGTTTGCGATCCCTTTCCCGGGCCCGGTGTTTTTTTCGAGTCACCATCTCTATTTACCCGGCACTGACTTGAGCGGCTTTGGCACCCAGTGGCTAGGCAGGAAATCGAGGTGAAGTTCCTTGCCATGGAAACAAAGCGCCGGTCGGTGACTTGAAACCCCCGAACGCAGATTGCCCTCGTGACAGTCTTTAGTCCCATGCTCTAACCACTCGGTCACCGCGGCCTATATATGTGTTTATAATAAAATATATAAAATATATAATATATATATTTATATATATATATTTCATATATACATATATATTTCATATATATATTATATATATTATATATATAATATATATATATATATATATAATATATAATATATATCTGTGTTGGGGTGTGGTGTGTATTTATAATATATATAATATTGGATGTATGAATATGCATATATATATATAGTATATATATATCTATAATATATATATATATACTATAATATAATATATATATATATATATATATTATATAATATATATATATATATATGTGTGGTGTGTGTGTGGGTGTGTGTGGTGTGTGTGTAGTGTGTATGGGGGTTTTTGCGTGCCACACACACACACACACACACACACACCACACAACCCCACCACACACCACAATAATATATTATATATATATATATATATATAATATCTATATAAAATATATAGATAATATAATAATATATATATATAATATATATAGGATATATATATATATATATTATATATAATAATATAGAATATATAATATAAAAATATATTATATATATATATTATATATTATATATATAGATATATATATATAATATATAATATATATATTATATATATTATAATATATATATATTTAATATATATATATATATTTTATATATGATTAAACACACAACATATGTTGCGGTGTGTGTGTGTGGGTGGTGGTCTGTGTGTGTGTTGATTATATATATATATATATATATTAAAATATAAAATTTTAATAAATATAAAATTAGTTTATTGTAATATATTATATATGCGTGTGTGT
>NW_023662250.1:52242-56115 GCF_015228065.2 Penaeus monodon | reverse complement strand
AGGGACCTGGGGGATTACAGTAGGATTTTGAAGGATTTGGAGGGATTTATGGGGGATTTCGGGAGGATCTGGAGGGACCCCGGCGGAGGCAGGCGAGGCCGGACGCCAGGGAGTCGCCGGAGACAGGGGATTCGACGGGCTGCCAGGACCCAGGGGGATTAAGGTAGGATTTATGGCGGATTTTTCAAGGATTTACGGGGATTTTTCAAGGATTTATGGGGATTTACGGGGATTTTAAAAGGATTTCAAGGGACCTGGGGATTACAGTAGGATTTTGAAGGATTTGGAGGGATTTGTGGGGGATTTCGGGAGGATCTGGAGGGACCCCGGCGGAGGCAGGCGAGGCCGGGCGCCAGGGAATCGCCGGAGACAGGGGATTCGACGCCCTGCCAGGACCCAGGGGGATTAAGGTAGGATTTACGGGGGGATTTACGGGGATTTATGGGGATTTTTCAAGGATTTATGGGGATTTACGGGGATTTTTCAAGGATTTATGGGGATTTACGGGGATTTTTCAAGGATTTCAAGGGACCTGGGGATTACAGTAGGATTTTGAAGGATTTGGAGGGATTTGTGGGGGATTTCGGGAGGATCTGGAGGGACCCCGGCGGAGGCAGGCGAGGCCGGACGCCAGGGAATCGCCGGAGACAGGGGATTCGACGCCCTGCCAGGACCCAGGGGGATTAAGGTAGGATTTATGGGGGGGATTTATGAGGGGGATTTTTCAAGGATTTACGGGGATTTTTCAAGGATTTATGGGGATTTACGAGGATTTCTGAGGGATTTCTGAAGGTTTTCAAGGGACCTGGGGGATAACAGTAGGATTTTGAAGGATTTTGAAGGATTTACGTGGATTTATGGAGGATTAATGTAGGATTTATGGGGGATTTACGGGGATTTTTGAGGGATTTCAAAGGGACCTTCGGGATTACAGTAGGATTTTGAAGGATTTCGATTTATAGGGATTAACGAGGTTTTTTTAAAATAAATATATATAGAAATATATATTTTTTAAAATAAATATATATGTTTTATATTTTTTTTTTTTATAATAAATCTTTTTTTTTATAAATATTTTTTTTTCTTAGGATTTATGGGTATTATAATTTTTTTAAATAAATAAATAAATATATATATATTTTTTAATAAATATATATATATATATATTTTTTTTTTTTTTAGGGTTTTCGAGGCGACGCAGGAAGAAAAGGAGAGGTTGGCAGGCCTGGCATCCCTGGTCGACCCGGCGAGGTTGGCACGCGTGGGCGCATCGGCCAGCCTGGTAAGTCGCGAAAACGAGACTAAAATATTTATAAAATGTTTATTTGTGTGTTTGTAAGAGTGTTTTTTGTGTTTGTAAGAGTGTTTTTTGTGTTTGTAAGAGTGTTCGTGTTTTTTAGTAAGAGTGTTTGTATGTTTTTATAATATTATTTATATTTTTCATAACGGGACGTAAGTCGCGGAGGGAAAACGAGACTAAAATATTTATAAAATGTTTATTTGTGTTTGTAAGAGTCTCTGTGTATTATCATAAGTTTGTACGTTTTTAGAACAATATTTATATGTTTTCGTTGTAATAATATTTGTATGTTGTTATAATAATATTTATATATTTTGATAAAGGGTATATTAAATTTTGGAGGGAAACGGACCTAAAGTATTTATACGCTTATTTGTATATTGTTTTAAGACTAAAATATTTATATAATATTTATTTGCGTGTTGTAAGAGTGTTAATAATATTTATATATCATTATAACAATAATATATTATTATAACAATGTACGTTTTTATAACAGTATTTATATTTTTTTTCATAACGGGACGCAAAGTAGGAGGGAAAACGGGACTAAAATATTTATATAATGTTTATTTGGTGTTTTTAAGAATGTTGTGTGTTTGTAAGAGTGTTTGTGTATCGCTGTGATAATATTTATATGTGTTTATAACAATATTAATATATTTTGATAAGGGTATAGTAAGTTTTGGAGGGAAACGGACCAAATTTTTATTTGATATGTTTTAAGAATATTTATATAATGTTATAACAATATTTGTATATAATAACAATATTTGCATGTTTTTATAACAATATTTATATATTATGATAAAGGTAAAAGGGGGAAGACGGGCCTAAAATATTTACACGCTTATTTGCATATCATTTTAAGAGTATTTGCATATTGTTATGATAATATTTGAATGTTATGATTATATATATATATATATCTAATTATATATTTTTTATTATATATATATATATAATTATGAAAACGTCTTTGTATTTTGGTAAGTTTGAAGGGAAACGGGCTTAAAATATTATCATTTATTTATATATTGTTATGATAATATACATGCATTGTTAAGTTATCTATCTATTTATCTACCTATCTATCTATCTACCTATATATATATAATATATATATATATATATATATATATATATATATATATATATATATATATATATATATATATATATGTAAACAGATACATATATATGTATGTGTGTGTATATACACACACATATGTGTGTATATATATATACATATATATAATACATATATATGTGTGTGTGTAGATATAAATATAGTAATGATAATGACGATCATAATAACAGTAATAATATTAAAATGATGATGATGATGATAATAATCACGAATCTCTCCCATCCTTCCCTTTCTCTCCTCTCTCTCTCTCTCTCTTTATGTATCTTCCTCTCTCTCTCTCTCTCTCTCTCTCTCTCTCTTTATGTATCTTCCTCTCTCTCTCTCTCTCTCTCTCTCTCTCTCTCTCTCTCTCTCTCTCTCTCTCTCTCTCTCTCTCTCTCTCTCTCTCTCTCTCTCTCTCTCTCTCTCTCTCTCTGTCTCTCTCTCTCTCTCTCTCTCTCTCTCTCTCTCTCTCTCTCTCCTCCCCCTTCTCCCCCTCCCCTTCTCCCCCTCCCCTCCCCACTCCCCTCCCTCTCCCTCTCCCTCTCTCCCTCCCTCCCTCTCCCCACCCCTCCCCTTACAGGTCTTCCGAGCAAGAAGGGCGAACCAGGGGAGAAGGGCATCGCAGGTCGCCCTGGGAAAGCAGGTCGACCCGGCAGGTCAGGTCAAAAGGGCCGACCTGGCGACTTCGGACCCGACGGACCTGCGGGCGAGAAGGGCCTACCCGGAGGGAGCTTGCCGGGTTTGGAGGGACCCGGAGGGGAGGAAGGTGAGTAAGGATGAGTAAGGGTGAGTAAAAGTGAGTAAGGATGAGTAAAAGTGAGTAATTAATGAGTAATTAGTGAGTAAAAGTGAGTAATTAATGAGTAAGGATGAGTAAAAGTGAGTAATTAGTGAGTAGGGATGAGTAAAAGTGATAAGGATGAGTAATTAATGAGTAATTAGTGAGTAATGAGTAATTATCCACTTATCCACATCCCTTTATATTTAATTATCCACATATCCACATCCCTTTACATATGATTATCCACATCCCTTTACATATGATTATCCACATCCCTTTACATATGATAATCCATTCATCCACTTATCCATTCATCCATTCATCCACTTATCCACTTATCCACTTATCCACCTCCCTCCCCCCCCCCCCATAGGATTCCCGGGGGCGCCCGGACGCGACGGCCTGCCTGGCCTGAGGGGACAGCGAGGCCCCCCTGGCGACGACGTGCGGTTCAGAGGAGCCCCTGGTGATCGGGGTCCGCAGGGTTTCCCAGGGTGAGTAAGGGTGGTTAAGGGTGAGGGGGGAGGGGGGAGTAAGGGTGAGGAGTGAGTAAGGGGGAGGGGGAAGAGGGGGAGGGGTGAGTGGCTAAGGGGCCCCCCCGGCGACGACGTGCGGTTCAGAGGAACCCCTGGTGATCGGGGTCCGCAGGGTTTCCCAGGG